>NW_013952516.1:1392222-1393454 GCF_001266775.1 Austrofundulus limnaeus | reverse complement strand
CCAACCCTCACACCCTAAATCAGCCTCTGCAGTTGTGGGGCCCAAAGGAGCACCCGGTCCCCACGAGGCTGCGTTTTCCTTAAAACTGGGCCCCACGATGTAGGGAAAAACAAGGACACACACACACACAGACATTTGCTCACACTGAGCAGTAAGAAGGAAACAGCTGAAGGATGTAATAGGGCAGATGAGGATCATGGGGTTGCAGTTTGGTTTGGGTCAGGCCGAATGTTTGGCAGCTGTGAGACAAAGACGTGCTGTTAAAGCTGCTCGCCTCCAGCGTCGCGCCGCTCTGAAACTTCTTTCGTCAGTCATCCTGCCAGCTAATGCCAACTTGAAAAAGCAGAAGCCGTGTGATTTCCTCAACATTAATTTAGGGATGAGAGACACTTTTTTCCCTGACTTCCAGAAACTAGAACACATGTGAGCATCTGATGATTGGAAGGACTGATCTCCTCCTCTGTGACTGTTTTCTTCAAGTCTGTCCTTTGATCACGTTACACACAGAAAGACTTTTATTTTGACTTTTCGTGCAAGATGAGGTTTATGTTGTTGTTGGGCTGTTTTTAGTTAATTGTATAAAGTCCTTTGAACCACCTCAGTTTGTAGAAATCGAGTTTAATCCTGACCAGACTAATGAGTCGGGGCCAAGACCAAACTGGATTATTGCCATCCTAAAATACCTCCCAGAGAGTCCACAGCAGTCCACCCCAAATCTATCTTGTGAGTCTTTAACTTTAATTTTGCTTGACATAGTCATTACATTGAATTCCATGGTTATTTGCAAGGTTAAATAGCAACAGCAACAGCTAGCTGCAGCACTTCCTGTATAGCCTGAAGCACTTTCTGCAGGAATATTGAACTTTGTGCCAGATARCCAGTGTAATTCAAAATGAGAGGTCTACAAAAACCAATCAGTATTCAAAWCCATGTCCCTGTTCAGACCTGATGCTAAACTTTACCCGGAGCGACTGATTAGCTCTACAAACACGTCTGAACCATTTCAATGCAAAACTTCTTCACTCAGACCACCTTCGAAGGTGGTCCAGATAATCTGGATCTCGAGTRCCCTCATTCTTTTGGTGAACACAATCCATCCTGAGCCCCACTGAACTCAACCAAGAGATAACTCAAACAAAATGAGCCATGCTGATGCCTAAAAGGGCTGCCACAAATGATTATTTTTACAATCGATTAATCACCGATTATTTTTTCGATTAGTCGACTAATCG
>NW_013952516.1:1390019-1391716 GCF_001266775.1 Austrofundulus limnaeus | reverse complement strand
TGTGTGTGTGTGTGTGTGTGTGTGTGTGTGTGTGTGTAGTGGGCGGTGGGGGGCTCATTGTGTCCATGGGGACTGAGCTGTGGAGTCATTACAGATCTAATGGTTGTGTTTTAGACGCTGCTCTGTGCCAATCTCATTTGAAGTGTGAACGCCAAATGAGTGTGAAGCGTTTCATCCCTCGTGCTCTGCGTGTGCTCGCGCCGCCTCAGTTCCTGCGATGCACTCACGACTTGTGTAAAAATATGCACTTTATRTTGTTTGAGCACCATCGTGTGTTTTATTTTCTTCTTTTTTAGGTTTTTGCAACGTAAACAAAAGATGGACCATCTGGATGTGACTCTTTTGTTCGTGGTTCTCGCGCTCCCTCTGCTCATGTAGACTTCATGTAGACATTATTTCCCCTAATTACTGTGATTACAGAGAGATGAGGCCAATGTATCATAATGCGGTGTAATTAGCAATCAATTGTAACCTAACAAGGCCTCCTCAGGCATAGGTAATGGATTTTGGAAAGACAAGCTGAGCTGAGGCATGACTAACACAAAATGGGTAAGTATAATTAAAGCGTTGTCTCTTGAAGGAGCTTCAATCTCGAAACCCGCCCGCCTGCCTGTCATAAAATGTTGACATTAATGTTTCTGCAAACTATAGATAAGGATGTTTTCAGCCGTGTCTAAATCAAAGGAGCACAGCTTCTTTGGTTTCAAGTTTGCTACAGTTTAAAAAAAAATGACTGTAAATAAGTAAAGTGGGGTGGGTACCATCACTTATTGGCCCTGGTGGCTTTGCTATAAACYACAGCCCTTGTAAAGTGTGACTTCTAGAGAATTTTGGGCTGAACTTCAGCTTGAGGCAGTTTTACAGAGATTGATGTGATAACAGTCATTCAGTCTGATAAAATAAATCCTTAGGTTGGTGGTTCTGCCGGTAATAAAGCTAAAAACTTTTTTTTTCACTCACATTTTACAGAATGTGTTAAATCCAAATAAAATGGATGAGATCCCTGCAGCCAAGAGTTTTCCCCAACACTACACAAGATTTGTTTTAAAACTTTTCCAATAACTATTACAGTTAACTTTGTCTGTGAGCAAAAAATCTCATCAACAGTAACACAGATGCTTTTGAAACTCAGAATGTAATTATTTGATGTGCRTCTACAACTGATTACTTTCACAGTCAATCCAAATTAATATGGCCAACACAGCTAATCAACCTGCTAACCCAGCCAATTTTACAGGTTCTATAAGCTATAAGGTATTATGCAGAATCGAGTTTTTGAGCTTTATATCATGTTATAATGTCAATTCCTAATCAAAAACACACCCAGAGTGTTGCTTTGACTCATTTATAGATGTTTGAGAAATCTTTGGATCTCCTGTGTCATGTGCAGCTACGTAAACGCTTGCTGATRCAAAGCACCGCCCAATTACCCAAAGCTCCTCCCCGGAGCTCAGTCTGCAGCCGAAMTCCCGCCTCACACTTACTGTGTGAAGACGTGCTGAAGTGGRAGTSTCTGAAACTGTAGGAGGTTGTTAAAGGGACAGAGGCCAATTGAAGGTGTTTAGATATGATGAAAAGTCAAATTTATGTTTTCATATGTACAGCTTTTTCATAAAGGTAACATAGTTACTTGATTGTGGTGTGGAACTGTGCCGGAAAAATGCACACTCCCCCCCACCACACACACACACACACAC
>NW_013952516.1:1386366-1388662 GCF_001266775.1 Austrofundulus limnaeus | reverse complement strand
TGGCTATCGTTCACCCTAATTAATACCTATTGTTAACAGTGGGTGGAGTGATACTGCCAATGACAGCGCTGTAGGAGGGGGACAGCTGAAAACGGAGGCCCCCTCCTGATTTTTTACCTGGATTACTGAGATGCATCAGGATGTTTTTAAAAAGTTTATTTTTTAAAAACTCTTYAAGTCAAGTCTGCATTCTTGGGTGTGATCTACAAACTGTGACAGAAAAGTCTCACTGCAGGCAAAAATTCTGTTTCTCAGTGTTTTACACTTTGTGTTTCTGGTGTGGAAAAGCAATAAAAACCTGAAAATCTTTGCTTTATTAAAAAGGATTTAAACAGACAGAGACACGGAGAAGGTTTGTGTCACATTCAGCCACATTTTTAGAATTTATTTTACATCTTATCACCATCACCAGCCAGGTCTGTCTCACTCATTCACGGATGCAACGGAAAAAGTTTCCCCAGAGTTGATAAGAGTCTGGTGCTGATGGAGGCAAACATCCATCCCAGTGTGAGAGATGGCATCATTTAGGCTGACAAACAGCACGGTGGGGGGGACATGAAGTTAGAAAACAGAGTGTGAGAACAATAAAGACAAGATGGAACATGAGGAAGCTGGCAGGTAGCTGCTCTCTGGGGGTTCATTAGGCTTGTCACAAATGCTGCCTGTGAATATGATTTCACAGTTCCTCTGTGAGCGCACACAAAAATACACATGATAGCGGGGATCGCTGCAGGTGTGTCTGCTGACAGGTAGGGATGAAAAAACAGATGACGGGGACACGAGCTTCAGAGTCACACAGAGAGGACGGCGGGCTGCGTGTCTCCACGTGTCTGCTGAGGGAATTCTTAGAATCTAACTTTTAATATGTGATTATACAGTACATTACACAAAATCTTAGGTGTGATATTCATTTTGTATGAATGTTAAGAGTTTCTTGATTGAGCTATACTCATGTTTGTGTTAGCTAATGTCGATTGGCGTCATGTTAAAGTGCCTGTGACATCAATTTTTATAATAAATATCAATATATTTTTGGAAAGATRACATTGACAACATATCGTAAAAAAGATTTCATGTTGCTGAGATGAACAGTTGTTGAGATATTCACATGTAAAGAAACAGGAAGTGATGTCAAATGGGAAYGTCTGAATATAAACAGATTGTTGCTAAAATGGCTAACACAGACTAGAGAAGAATCTGATGTTTCTTCATATTATTTTAAGAGATGAGAGAGAGTCATAGTGTAAATAGTATTGTTTCAATAAACAAAAAACAGGGGATTTCTTTCTCAATGAGATCCCCTTTGATGTCACTTCCTGCTTCACTTTAGCTGAGCAAAGTTCAAAAGAAAATATGCCAATGATGTGACATAACAAGTAAAACCATGTGTATTATGCCAAGTTGCTTAAATATAAATATGTTTTCTTTGACTTTTTGTATTTCATGTATATGCGTGTCACAGGTACTTTAAAACAGATGTAGATGTGCAAACCATGGTTACTTTTTGACAGTTTCATTAATCTGTCCACTGGTTCATGAGATATTTTGCTATCAAAAAGGCGCAATTTTTTTTAAAGTTTTTAAAAACCTTTTTTTAACTATCACTAATMGCTGAAATTATGTGCAGGGGATCTGTCTTGGCTATTAACTTGACGAAGTTCAGCTCAATATGTATAAAATTGTCTCWGTTAAAGTTGTTTTTGTGTTTACTAATTATCTGTGGAGGCCGTTAACTCCAAAGAGTAGAAGTTGTAGGAGTTCATCCAATAATTATTTTGTGAGCGTTTCATTAAAATATGTCCTCTGGTTTATGAGATACAGTACATTACAAACACAAAGACATGAGGCGAAAGCAATGYTGTAATTTGTATTTTATAAAAGATTCCTGTCAGCTAATACTGTTCACTGGTTTAACTGGGAAGGGAATGCTTGTGTGCGCCTTCTGCTTGAAACAGGGTTGAGTTTCTCAAGTTGTTCCTCATCAAATGTGACTAAAAAAGGCTTCCAAAAGACTGTTGTGTGAAATCTAACAGCAAAAGCTGGTTCTATAATAAACAAGCTGTTTTGAAGGAGAAACAAGTTATACATAAAATACACTGCTGCCGTTTGTGTCCCTGAAYAAACCAATAAGCATCTTGATTTTGTTGGTTTGAGGTGAGAGCTTTGCATGGTTTAAAAAAAGGTTAGCAGATGATGAAACAATCTGAAATCTGTGATGCAAGCTGTGCGAGTGTGTGTGTGTGTGTGTGTGTGTGTGTGTGTGTGTGTGCGTGCGTGCGTGCGTGCGTGTGTGTGT
>NW_013952516.1:1381148-1385738 GCF_001266775.1 Austrofundulus limnaeus | reverse complement strand
GTGTGTGTGTGTGTGTGTGTGTGTGTGTTTGTGTGTGTGTGCGCGCTCCTTTCATATTCACAGCCATACACACCCAGTCACCAGAGGGCAAAAATGAAAAGGGTGGTGGGTTTGATGAAGACCCTTGCACATGTCTCTCTGCTCATTGTCTTTTTATGCACATCATTTGTCTGATTTGCTGATTTTTTTTTATTATCTCACCAATTCTTGGTTGCGCAAATGGTTGTGTAAGTAGCTATGAAGTAAAMGAAAGCAGAATGTTTAGTAGAAACCAACATGTGAGGTTTTATTAAGAGTGAAAACCTTCTGAAATGATTTTTTTTTGTTTGTTTGTTTGGAAAGAACCTTGGATTTAATAGATTTATATTTGTCTGTGAAAGCTGATTTTCATGGTTTTCCTGGAGTTTTATTTTTCAGTTTCAGTAGACGATATTCTTTTTACAAGAAGAAACTGAATTAGAAAGAAAGAAAGAAAGAAAGAAAGAAAGAAAGAAACCTTTAGGCCTTCTTTTTCCTTTTCTCTGACTCAATATTTGGAATTTGACCTTATTTCTTGTTTTGGGATTTTGGGAAAAGAATCCTCCTGACACACCCTGTCATCCCTCTACTCCCACCCCACCTCACCCCGCCAACCTTCAGGCAGTGCACCTGGGTACAACACATGCAAAAACACACAGATCCACACATACACACATTCCCCTGTGCATATAAAAGGAAAATCTAAATGTAAGCCCTCACACACAAACTGTCAGCATAGTTTTTAACATTCAGCCACATTGTGCACCATATTTGAGCTCAGTCTTTTGCAGCAATGCTCCTGATATTCATTGTCAGGTGGTCTCCTATTAGGGCTTGTAACAGCAACAATACCACAGCCACATGGGAAATGACACACACACACACACACACACACACACACACACACACACACACACACACACACACATACAGAATTTGAAAACCTCTGAGAAACACGCAGCAGGATTGATCTCCCTCTGCAGTATTGATTGGCCGACCCCCCCGGCTCAGACCAGGAGATACCAGCTGGGTCGAGCCATGCGGTTCCTGAGGCATCCGCCTCCTGCAAGGAAGATGGAAATAATGACGCTGTGAGCTCCTTCGCTGAGAGAAATTCTGATGGCTGCGAAAGGGCAAAAAGTCCTCAGGGACTTTTCTGAAAAAGGCCGCTCCGAGCCCTTTTTAACCTCTGCCCTGGTCCTGCTGAAACGTGTGTGTTGGAGTGTATTTTTTGTGTCATTTCCCACACACACACAGCTCTAGATGAGAGCCAGTAGACAATAACAAAAACTGTGTCTTTTGTGCGCCTCTGCAATTTACTCTAGTTCCACTCACACACACTCAGCAGCTGAAATAAAATTTGCAGTATCATAGATGACTTTTATTGATTATATAATTTTACTGTTTTTATTACTGAGGAACAGAGCAGTATTATAGATTATGTGTAAAACAACCAAGATGTTTCTTTTGCAAAGCTACAAGGCGTTCTCAGCATAAAATCATCTTACGAAGCTTAATAATCTATACAGAGCTTAGTGAAACATGAACTAAGGGCTGTTTGAAATTAATTCACTGCTCAGTCTGTTTAAATGTTCAGCTGTCCTTCAAAAATCAGAACGTTCTGCTGCACCTTAAATCAGGACAAAATTATGAAGGACAGATTAAAAAAACTAACAGTGAACAAAAACAAAATCAGTTTCCTCTTTGCTTATTATTTTTGAACTGAGGTTAGTTTAAATTGTAATGAATCAAACATACAAATCGGAGTTTATTAAATAAGTTACTGTTCAATAAGTAATGACAGTAATATAACTGATGACATTTTCAAGCAGTTTGCAGTCGAACTGTCTCAGTGTTTTACTCTGCTTTGCGCCGCATGAATTATTCATTTTCCATCTTTATCCCATGTGTAGACACTTACTAAAGACCAGAATGTGTCTAACAGATATCCTGCAGGAGAGGACTGAATCCACTGAAGTTCCTGCTGCTTTGATGCAGCTTCAGCTTAGGAGAAAAATCCACACGAGCACAAATATTTCAACAAGGAGCATGTATAGTAAATCACGCACGTTCACTTGAGGCATTGGAGGAATTTGTGCAGATCTGACACGCACTCGGCAATAAATCTTTTTTCTCACATGTCACGGCTGCAGTATGTGGGCCCGAAACACGGTGGAAGGCAAGGAGTCGAGCAGATGTGATACGAAAAAAGAGCTTTGATRGGGGGRAAAAAACTGAAACTAAACAGTAACATGAAGTGCTGTGCTTGCCAAGTGATTCGATAGAACAAAAAGGGCAAGAGAAACTGGCRACTGAACAAAACACAAGTTTTTATGCCAAGAACCTGGCATGGAACAAAGGAAAGCGGGTAGAGAACATACTGAGGTAACAAACACAAATGTACAACAGGTGGGGGGCAATTGGCAAACTRAAACCAGGCGTGAAACATGGTCAACAAGAGGAAAAAAATGAACAAAAGAAAATACATTTTAGACAAGAAGAATAAAGAATAAACACAATTTAAATGACAAAAAAAACTTGGATAAAAATAAAAGTCATTTAATCATATGAAAGTTGATTAATGTTTGCAGCTTCCTGTTCAGCCTCAGCTGTTTAAACGCTGATCTGACGTGGCACACTTCAGTTTGACTTTGAGACAGCCGTCCATCTCTGCTGCTCTTTGGTGTCTCTCTCCAAACTCTGCCCTCGTTTTACCTCTTTGACAAGCTCGCTCGCTCAAAAGCGCACTGTCAAGCCGTCAAACTTTATGAAATATAGAAAATGGGGGATGGATGAGGGGAGATCGGGTGGGGAGAGGAAGAGAAGACGAATAGTGGGAATATGAGAGAAGTGTAAAAACAGAAAGGAAAGACAGATTGAGAGGGTGAGAAGAGAGATATGAGCTCTCTGTGGCAAAGGACAATAAAGTGTGAAAGGCTCTTCCTTTGCTGGACGTCCTCCCCTCGGGGGTCTCTGTGACAGAGAGTCCTGCAGAGTCCCAGTTAAAAGGGGAAAAATGACAGGAGCCATTTTTCTCTTTGTCTCTCTGTGGCCCTTCAGGATGAAGGTTTTTTTTGTGCGTTTGTTTGAGTGTGTATGTCTGAGAGTGACGGAGAGGAAGAAGGACAGGATGAAGCAGACAGAAAAAGAAGGACAGAGGAAGCCCTTGGGGTCCRGTAAACCAGGCCTGCTCTGAACAGGAGCGCCTCGGAGGATCTTGTGTGGGAGGACAGGTGTCTTCAGTATTTTTAGACCCAGATTATGGTCAGACTCATGCATCGGCTTATACAACGCACACACATACACAAGCTGAAATGACCCATGAACAAAACACAGTTTCCTTCATTTGTACCATATAACCTCTGTGAAATACTGCTGCATAAAACTGATGAGAGCCAAAGACGACGCCAGCCACTTTTATAAACAGTTTATCTCTGATTATTCTGTCACTCTTTGTGTTTTTCTTTCATGTTTCGAAGCGAGGCTGGCACCTCAGGGCAGCGTGGCAGTGGTTCCCTGAAAATATTAGCATCATAATAATTCACAGGCAGGAGATATGGAAATTAATTTTTTTTTTTTTTCATTTTGCAGCATGCAGCAGAATTCCACTAAGTCATCCAGTGACATGTGACAAATAAAGACAGGACAGTCTGAAGTGGAATGAGAATCTGTAAGTGTGTAATGTCTTCATGTGCCATTCAAGTGACAGCATGAGTGTTTATGGTCAGTACCAGAATAGGAAATAAGTGAAGTRTTTGGAAATAAAGATGTAGATAAATTTGTTTGTAACTTTTARGTTAAAAAATAGATGAAAGGTTTCTGAAATAATTTGAAACTGACAAAAGTGACGACACAAAAAGATATGATCAAAGTTCAAATAAGTCTTCATAAATGAATGTTGTAATATCTGAACACCTGAATGTGTGTGTGTTTGTGTGTGTGTATATACTTGTTTTTGTTACCTATTTAGGACCGTTTCTGGTATACACACATACAGTAGTCCTAATGGGGACCAAAGGCAGGTCCTAATATGGTGGAACTCCGTTTTTGTGTCGGGGTTGGGTTTAGGACCAAGGTGTGAATTGGGTTTAGGTTAGTTTTAGGGTCAGGTAGGTAGGTACCTGTGAGGTTAGCCTTAGGGTTTGTGGTCAGGGTTAGGCTGTAGAAAATACTGGGCATGTATGGAAGTCAACGAACAGTCCTAATAAGGATAGAAATACAAACATGTGTGGTTACGGCTTTGGTGACATTTGGGGGCAATTTTAAGACAAAAATCCTACCTTCGGAGACAGCTGGTGCATTTGGGGACAAAAGTCGAGTCCCCATTTGATTTAAATGCCATTGGTGGGTTGGGGGTTTGGTTTAGGACCAAGGTGTGAATTGAGTTTAGGTTAGTTTTAGGGTCAGGTAGGTACCTGTGAGGTTAACTTTAGAGTAAATGGTCATGGTTGGGCTATAAAATTACCATAAAATGAATGGGAGTCAATCCACGGTCCCCACGGGATATAAAAACAAACCTGTGTGTGTGTGTGTGTGTGTGTGTGTGTGTGTGTGTGTGTGTGTGTGTGTGTG
>NW_013952516.1:1377291-1378828 GCF_001266775.1 Austrofundulus limnaeus | reverse complement strand
ACAAAGGAAAAGAAAAGCTTCATTCACAGAACATATAAAAAAACTTGTGTGTGTGTGTGTGTGTGTGTGTGTGTGTGTGTGTGTGTGTGTGTGTGTGTGTGCACCTCAGGGTTATGAAAAGGTGAATGCCTCTCTTCTATGTCCTCCGTTTCACCCTCACACATGCAGAAAAATGAAACTCTTGCATGCCACAAATACACACAAGCCCCATCTGTACACACACCTACACACACACACACACACACACACACACACACACACACAACACACACACACACACACAGACTGTCGGGGAGTGAGGGGTCCTACGGAGTTCATAAGCTAGTGAATAATAAAGGCTCCACACTGGATGGGGCTGTCTGTCGTAAAGATGGCCTGTCTGTGACATGAATATGATTTTTGCGGTGTGTGTGTGTGTTTGAGTGTGTGTGTGTTTGAGTGTGTGTGTGTCTGCACATGCAGATGTGTTTTGAGCATCCTCTCTATGGTAACAAGATGAATTATTCACTGCTTACCAATGAAGAAGCATTTAGGCTCCCAGCAGAGCTGAGAAGGAGGCCTCACCTCTATCCTCCGACCCTCTCAGTCTCTATCGTCCACGTCTTCCTGTGAGTCTCATTCAACCCTCCTCCTGTCAATAAAGCTGCGTTATATAAGAAAAACATGCAAATGAAATACTTTTACTAAATAATGCAACATCAGTTGGTAAACCCACGTTTTCCTAACTTGTCAGGTTTGGTTCTGTCTCTGTGATGTTCACAACACATTTTGTTTATATCATGAATGCTGATGAAACATTCACACTATTGAGATCCTATTTTCTTCTGTATGATTTTCAGCACATAACTCTTTTAGTGATTTTTGTGTTCTTTAAATAATTTATACATCCAAACATTCAGCTCRTTCAGGACACTCCTGCTATGACTCTTGATACTTCAACTTTGTGAGATATTTATCTTTTTTTTCTGCCATTTTTTCCCTCACTTTAAAATAAATGGAGCAGTCAAACACTGTGAAATGTTAACACATTAGAGCTTTTCACCTTTTGTACTGGTTCTGCCTTTTTTTTTTTTTACTTCTTTGTGCTAAGTTTACATCTTTTTGTTGCATATTTCAGCTTTTTGCTTTCTTCAGCCATTTTATAACTCCTTTGTGCGTGGACTTCTTTCAACTTCTTTTTGTTACTTTCAGCTTTTTAAGCTCCTTTCAATTTCWTTCTGCTAATTCACTTTTAGCTGAAGGCAACTGTTCAAATTGAACCCGAATTAAAAGTTTAGCTATTAAACCTTTACAACTTGGCTTCAGGTACCTAAGCAGATTTCAGCAAACKCGTTCAGCAAAACACAATCAATTTTCACAGGAAATGCAATTTCAGCATTTGTTTGCAGTTTGATATTGGGAACCTTGAGATCACAAAGACACTTTTTTAATTCATTGTGCACATCTGTTGTCTCCTCAGCCGGAGTTGCTCATGCTAACAAGCACCTTTGTAAAATATAGTTTGGTTTTAGTTGTTCTGCACTTTTAGCTCCATATC
>NW_013952516.1:1372294-1377281 GCF_001266775.1 Austrofundulus limnaeus | reverse complement strand
ACACACACACACACACACACACACACACACACACACACACAAGCCTGTCTCCACCATAACAAAACCAAAGGCCAAAGCTTTTTTAGCCCGTTCATAACTTTCCAATGTGCTTGTTGTGTTTTGACAAGTGTGTGTCTGTGTGTGTGTTTGGAGGATGGTAGTTTCCCATCCGGAGCAGCCGTTGTGTTGCATATTAAACAAAGCCTGGTTAAAGCTGTCCTAATCCTTTCTCATAGCCATCCCTGACTACACACACACACACACACACACACACATTTTTTTTTGAACAGACGCCGGACTTTGGTGCTCATTTTTGTTCTCTGTTCTCAGACACATGCAGAGGTGGGGGGAAAAAGAGGAAAAGATGGAGGTAAAGGTTTGGCTCTCAGCATGTGGACACACAATCACACACTGATGCAAACATGAGCCCACTGTTATATTCAGTCCCAGACAGCGACTTGCTGTCAGACCCTTGAGAAACTGTGTGTGTGTGTGTGTGTGTGTGTGTGTGTGTGTGTGTGTGTGTGTGTGTGTGTGTGTGTGTTGGTAGTTGGAATGATCCAAGGCTGGGTTTGGCCAATGAACTCAGAACAGACAGAACTGACCTTTTTATGGACTTCTTGGATTATGGGTACCCTGATAATTTTCTCYATCCATTGACGGTACCTGCTAATCCATCCAAGCTGGAATGGTATAAAGATATGGAAACAATGCAGGTTGCTGAATATGCAAAAAGAACAAATCTCTGCAGCAGCAYACACCTTGCATCATACAGTTCAAAAATATAATGCAATATTTACAACATAAATTGCAGAGGTTCTTTTGTTTATGCGCATTATTTTCATTGCTTGTGGCAGAAGTGAACATAAATGTCTATTACCCATAAATATAGATTTACAGATCAATCTTTTTCTTATTGAATACCAGAGTTGAGCTCTGCAGCACTTGGTTGTTACCAGTGATTACACCCTAAAGATATTTAAACCCATCTGTACTAAAACCCAGCTGCAGAGCCATGAGCACGCTTTTCAAGTTATTTTTCGGTAAAAGTGCTAAATCAATGTGGACACACACTCACAGAGGGAGGCTGTGTGATTTTTTTTTAATGTCAGCACAGCTTCAAACCCACTGCAAYGATTGAACAAAAAATCCTGCCGACGTTAAGCAGATAATCTCTGAAGGAAAGTGAAACAAGAAAGCTGTGATAAGTTTAATAGAGCCATGCTGTACAAAACCGTGCAGCAGTGTTGTTAGGACCTGTTTAAGAGCTGTGAGTGTTTTTCTAAATCGTGCCAGATGTTACAGCWGAAATCATTCAAAATCCCTTTTAGACAAGACTTTTAAGTCAGGCCTTCTTCTCTCGTTGGTAAAAGCTCAAAACAATTGGATTTCTTTGAATGTTTCCAAAAGCTTTTTTTTTGTTTTTGTTTTGTTTAATTTTTAGGCTGGGGAAATATGTATACACATGTGGCATTTGTATTGAACCAGACAGGTTAATTTTTTATTGTTATTCTGCAAATTATGAGGATTTTAATTCTAGATTGATCTTAAGCTGATTTAAGAAACGAATATCTAAATGTTGTTATTTATGTAACATAAAATAAAATAACATCTACATTGTTTTAGTTAAAAGATAAGTTTCAGCTTTTGAATACTCGAGGTTTCTACTTAAAGGSCAMATATGCAAAATCCACTTTTTTAGCCATTAAATGCATTTTGCTCATATTGGAGACTCCAGGAGTGCAGAACTCTGACCACAGCATTGCAGTTCCACTTTATAGAGACTTTAAAGAGACGAATGAATTATTTAAATGTGAAAAAGAAAGATTTATAAGCATGATGTGTCTCTTTTAAAAGGGAAAAGCTTCAGCTGAGATTTGCCTCTGTGTCAGAATGCAGCATTGCTCAACTATGACCGAATCAAACCAAAGACAGCACAAGATAAAGGATTTGAGTCTTAGCAACTTTTATTTGGTAAAGTCGTGGGTTAGGCCTTGTGGTACAGGTTAGGGTGAAGGTTTTGGGTTTGACATGAAAGTCGTTAAACCATWAACAAGCTTGTATGCATCTGTGTGTGAGAATGTAGATTACTCTATAATGAGGCTTATTTTTGTGGGTGTTTTCTCACCATAATGTGTGAATGAGACTGTTTGTTCACAGCTGTTTGCTGCTTTATTTGCAGCTCTGGTTTGTGTGAACATGGCTTTCTGTGACTTGGGTGATAATTGAAGTACCCCCACCCCTGACCACCCACCCACCCACACACTCCACCCCCACATGGGGCTCCATGTGGGTCTTTTTGTGTAAAACTAACCAATTGTTAAAATTACCTCAAAATGTATGTACACTCTCTGGTCATCACTTATGTAAATTATGGCCCTTCAAAAGAATAATACATTAACACACACACACACACACACACACACACACACACACACACACATATACTTAGCACTGTCTTTTGAATTAATACGTATTGTGTGCACAAAGATTGAGGTCAGGCGGACAAGAGCTCAGGGCTCAGAAGGCTTTCGGAGACCAGATTTGAGAGGCCTTACAAGCCCATGAAACAGTGAAAGAGAAGGCAGAAATTAACAAAACTTCAATGAGGCCAATTCTCTTCTGAGAGTCCAGAAGGCTCAACAAGAAACAGTTGGCGGCAATTTCCCCTGTGTGATTGAACTAAAGCCACAAGTGACTGTTAAATACTCCATCTGGATTGTCAGCATTAAGGAGGCAATCTCAGTTTATGGTCACTACATCCTGACATGATCGAGTCATTTACTGAAATTAAGGATGTTTAAAACCTGACTTGCGAAATAAATTTTTACAACAGTGTGGTGTTCTAGTAAATGTTAGGATCTGTGTTATTTGTTAAAAGTTTTTTGATTACATTTATTTGAGTTGTGATTGTCCTTTTACTTGTACTTGTGTCTTCATTTGATCATTTTTTTATTCCTTTGTGCCATCTATCACTACCCTCAGTTCAGCTTCTCACTCCTCAGTCCTGCCACGCCCACTCACACCTGCACCCGGAYGCATGAAGCTCAGCTCTTTTTCATCTCTTTGTCAGCCCCAGTGGATTTTTTTCCCCTCAGTCTCCAGTTCTCGTATCATTATTGGCTCTGATGCAGCGTGCAGTCCCACTTCTCTGCACTGATCTCCCAAGTTCTTTGTCAGCCTTTTCTTTTGGTTTAAGATAAAATTAAGTTTGAGAGTAAAACTTTGGAACAGATGAGAGCACTCAATTTTTTTAAGATCAAAAACTGACATCCTTACACAGAGCATGTCCGTTAAGGAGGCAATCTCTGAGCACCTTGTCTTGAAAAGAGTATTACTTTCTTTTGACACAAGCTTTGGATTACCTGGACTTTAAAGAGGATGTATATTCATTTAAAAGTACATAAAAATGAGGAAGTCCTGTGATGGTCCGTGAGATAATGGATGTATGAAAGGAGAAGTGAGAAAACATGCAGAAGACTAAAGCCCAGCTGTGGCAAAAAGGCATAAATCTGGGCCGTTTCTGTGACCTTTCCTTCATAGATCAAGGTGTAAATCAATATGAATTGTTTTTGTTGACACTAATCTAACCTTGGAACTGTAAAGTCAGCACCTACAGTTTGTGCACACATGCTCTCAAACAAACAAGTGTGTTCATTATTTTAGAGGACTCCAAGCTGACCTGCAGTCATTTCTTGGAGAAATGAAAAGATTCAGGTGAAAAACCGTGGCTCCGGAAAGTAAGAAGACTGAAAAACGTCTTTGCTTCTTGGCACCTGATTGGCAGCACCTGGATCGCCTGGAGGTACTAGAAGCTCAAAACAAGCTTCATGCAAAATAAGATGTTTGGCAGAGAAGATTTGACATATTTTTCATGTGCACAACCCAGATAATCATCTCTACTGCTCATCCCACAAATGCATGTTCCTTACAAATGTGGCACCATTTAAAAGCGACATTAACATAAGAAGATCTTTCCTGCCCACGGCCATCAGCATCTACAATAAGTTTTTAGTTAAATGAGTTACAACAACCCCTAATTTCCCTCTGGGATCAATAAAGTATTTTTGAATTTGAATTGAATTTGAACAGTCTTTCTAGCAATATAAAATTTATTGCCAAGAAGCATTGTTACAACAAAGAAATAATCTACCAAATGCAAATTTCTTTACTTTTTTGTGCTAAGTGTAGTAACCGTTGGAGGAATGCGCATGTTTAAAAAAAGTTTTAAACCAAGACGTCACAGTTTGTTCCTGAATCAGGGTAATCAGCTCTGCAAACATAAAAGTGTCTAGAAAACTGACATTAAACATTTCCAATCTGGTGCTACAGACATGATGCACCTGCAGCATCATCAGACAGGCATGCAGACTGAACGTTGCTCTCTACACACATCCTGTTTACACTTTTTGTTGTATTTCATCCTTCTTTCTGCATGACTGGAAGACGAAATCTCTTTCCGACCAGCGGAATGCTTCAGTGTTGTTCTGGCGTCTGAGTCTGTATGTACACACACTTGTTTCACTGCCGCGCTAAAATAAACCCCCTGGAGTTCAGGGGCCTTGTGGAAAAGCACCAGAGAGGAGTGATGACAAAGGGATGTTACACCTCTCTGTCCCTCCTCCTCCTCCTCCCTCAGCACTCTTCTCCTCCCCCATTGTTCGTTTCCAGACATCAAGGTCGGGCCGTGTTACAAATGAAGCACTGCTCCACCCCACTCCTATTCACTCTACACACACACACCTTAACACATGCGCACACACACATATGGGCTGATGAATGCCTGCTGCTGGATCTCACTTCATGCTCTGACATCATTAATACAACACACTGTCCGGAGTGACATCATTAATAGGTGCTGGGGTGCTGACTCTTCCCTAATGGCTCTCCAAATGTGACAGGCTTGACATCCTCTTCATGTGGAGGCCTTGTGTGTGTGTGTGTGTGTGTGTGTGTGTGTGTGTGTGTGTGTGTGTGTGTGTGTGTG
>NW_013952516.1:1368748-1371573 GCF_001266775.1 Austrofundulus limnaeus | reverse complement strand
TGTGTGTGTGTGTGTGTGTGTGTGTGTGTGTGTGTGTACGTGTACGTTGAGCAGAAATGCCCTGCTCACAGTGATACTTGATTTTACACTGCAGGTTGCTGTTTCCAGCGCGGCTCCAAAGCGCACTCCCTGTCGTTTTTCAGCAATTAGGATCACAATTTCTGTCTCATCCTGAGACCCGTCTGAKCTCAAACACACACTCACAGACTGGGCGGGCTTCTCGTTTGATGGCCTACACTGAGCGGAAGATGGATTGTGAATAATTAGGAAGATAATTGCCCAGCCAGGGGAGGAAAAAGAAGATCAATGACTGATCTTTAAACCAGGTTGTGTGTGTGTATGTGTGTGTGTCTGTGTGCACATATGTTTGTGTACGTGTGTTCTTTAGTGAGAGGGGAAAGGTGAAAGTTGAAGGACAAATATATGCATGTATTCACTGTTACAACTATACACCACATGGGCTCAGTGGCTTTAAAAAAGCATTATGCATGCATTCAGCTCTTGTGTCTGTGTCCTGGAGAAAACACTAAACTGTTTGTGGAAATGCAAACAATGAGATTCACATAAAATTAAACTATGTAGGAAAATGCTGAACGAGTTTGCCTAAATTTGTCCAATAAGAAAACTGTTGATGTGCAAAAATCAGAGCAGAGACTAAAATCAGCAATGGAGTAACTAAAAGAAAAGATTAGCAAATAGCTTAAGTTAACAAAACTGTAGTAAGAACATAAAGTTRGCAAAATCATAGCTAAAAGCTGAGGTTAAAACACAAGCAAAATTAGCAAAATAGTAGCAAAAAGTCAAAAATAGCTAAATAGTTGTTGCAGACCTGATGGAGCAGAATCAYAGCCATTAAACAAAACAGTAGCTAAAAGCTAAAATTAGCTAAATCTAATAGGATCTTAATAAAGCAAAAATAGAGCAAGTGTGCTGAAGCAGATGGAGAGCAACATTTTTGGGGTGGTAACTGAATGTATTTGTAATGGGGATTTTTTGTTTCTTTTTTGTAAATAAATCAAATAGAAGTGATTGTAAACTATTTCTAAAGTTGAATGTTTTGGTAGTTAAAATAACAAAGTACCCAGACATAGTTTGCCAAAAAAAAAAAAAAAAACATACGGAGGAAACTACAAACAGGAAACCAATCACACATTGTAAGTGTACATAAAAGGAAACGGTGCCAAAGAAAAGTGTTTCATCTCGTGTCTGTGTTCAGCCTGACTTCGGAGAAAACAAGCTTTCTTGTCTTTTTTTTTTTTTTTTTTGCCAAATGAAGAGACGGAATAAGAGTGAAAAATTGAAATGATGCAAAAAGGGGGAAGGTAGAATGTGGCAGGTCAGACTGCACCTGCTAAATAACAGATTTTCCTCCTTCTCCTCCTCTCTTTTTAGACAGACACACAAATCTCTGACTAACGTTTGATCAGAGCCTCCTGCTTCCGCTGCAACTCCTGCTGCTCTAACAGCACTCCTCCTGTTTCCTCTCCTCTGCTACCTCAGACAAAGGTGAGCACATTATAGACTGACAATCAGAATAGAGTCTGGAGCATGCATTTAATCACACGAACACACACACACAGTGGCATATGACACAATAAGTCATCTCCCATGGCAGCCAAACAATAAGGCCTCACTGATACCCATCTCTATCACATTTATCTACCAGCAGACTAGAGAAACTTATGGCTCCTCTACATGAGACCTCCTTTCATTCTGTTTGCATTTACATTTTTTTATCTCACTGTTTTTCTCCGCTCTCCCTGGATCATTAATTTACGATCTTGCCAACTAACAAAGACTAACAACGGGGACGACGGCGCTGTCTTTACTATTTATAGAAGTTAGTCTGCATAATGCTGAGGCTTTTATAAAATGCATGCAGACAGCACACAGGAAGGAATATTTTATCAGAGGAGGGATGARGAGACGGGGGGTTGCAAGTCTTGGGTCCAAGCCTTGAATCGTCGGCTACATCACCATATGAAAGGAGCTCCGCGCCTCTCTAAACACTACATATGCATTCGTAACGCAGCTCCAACACGAGACTGGGAATTCACCGCTCCATGTTAGTGAGCGCACTCTTGTGTAAGCAGGTGCTCAGAGGACAAGTGGTAATCAGTCTGAATTTGTCCGGTCCTGACTCCACCTGGCAACACCACACATCACAATTGACACAATAATTAAAAAAAAGGAAGCTGTGATGGCTGCATGTCCATCCTTGTGATGATGCTCTAAAGTGATATAAAGCAGTCATAATCTGATGTCTGCATTTGTTTTTCCCAGCATGACTACAGCCTTGAATCTCCAGCCGTGCAGGTCCATGAGTGTGTGTTTGTGTGTGTGTGTCTTTGTGTTTCCTCAGCATGACGGCTGATCCATGGCTTCAGTTTGGAACAGAGCAGCACACAGTAAAGCTGGCAGCTGACTGACGACTCAAGTCAAAAACATGAATGATGTTGTGTTCAGCTCAGATGACACATGGAGGAGGGAAGGAGAGTTCTCTTTAATGATTTGTTTGGTTTGGGGGCGGAGATGTGTGAGCATCTGTGTGTGTTTATGTAGTAAAATATACATTAATGAGACATTATTATCAAAAGGAGACATGTGGGATAATTAATTTAGACAGGTAAATATGATCAATCTGTGCAACACCTATTAATTAACACAACTACAGTGGTTTGCAAAAGTATTCATACCCCTTGAACTTTTCCATATTTTGTCACATTACAACCACAAACATAAAAATATTTCACTGGAATTTAATGTGAAAGACCAACACAAAGTGGTATACAATTGTGAAGTGGAAGCAAAATTTTACATGAATC
>NW_013952516.1:1365792-1368528 GCF_001266775.1 Austrofundulus limnaeus | reverse complement strand
ATATTTATGTTTGTGGTTGTAATGTGACAAAATATGGAAAAGTTCAAGGGGTATGAATACTTTTGCAAACCACTGTAAGTCTAGATCAGATAATGACTGAAGGACTATCAGTCTTCTTTTCAATGCTTTTTATTTTAACTGTAAGGTTAAAAATTACCTTTCTGGTAAAATATTAATTTTATATGTGTATGACGTTTGCTTTTTCACAATTATTTTAATTTCTTACTGAGGAAATCGAAGGGGTGTCAAGTGTAAAATGAAATGTTAAAAATTTTCACTAACATTTTTCATTATTTAACTCACTTTTCACTAAGCTTTTATGTTTGTTTAGCTGACTGTTCTTACATTTAGTTAATTTTAAATGTTACACTTCAGTGTTAAAAATTATATTTAAATATTGAAACCTAAATCTAAATGTTTAGATCTAAATGTAAAATGTAAAATTTTAATTTTAATGTTCACATTTAGGTATTTTGGATGTCATAGCAATAGCGCTCCATTGCAGCTAAAGCTTAGCAAGACATCAAACTTGCAGTTCTGACTGAGCCACACTTCAAATAGCTGGACCACAGGTACCACCCATATTGTTTTTTTATGAACACATTTTGAATTTAGATTATAAATATCATCTTCAGCTAGTTAGCAGTTGACCAGCAGGATGATGACATCATCCTGGTAAGCTGACGCTAACCTCTGATAACACTTATAGCTAATTAATAAAAATGTGTTTTTTAACATTTCATTTTGCACTTGCGCCCCATAGAAATCAGTGCATTTTCCTTCTATCGAAACGTTTTTGTGCGAAATGTTAATTTTTCTTCACAGTACTGGTGCTGTCTTCAAGCTTGGCAATACTGCACTGATTGGAAACACTGTCATGCAAGCTGATGACAATAAACACCACTTTACAGTTTGGAAAATGTACTCATTCCCAAAGGGGACAAAAGAGAGAGAAAGTAGTGCAACTAGAAGTGGCAAATGGTTCTCCTCCAGTTTAAAAAGTGTTTTATGGATACAAGAACTTCCCGGGGCCTTTTACTCATTCCAGTCTGAAGGCATCGAGTATTACATTGCAGTTGCTGAAATGTTTTTTCCAAAGTGACGTATCTGAGATTTAAACAGAGCCAGCAGAATCACAGGGAACTTCATCAAACCCGATGGGGGAAAAGGCCCGTTTCAGCAGAGCAGTGTAATGTTTACAGACGACAGTGTGAGCTGCAAAGAAACTGATGGTAGCCACACATGGTGCCAAAAATGAGAAATAACACCATTATGCCTTCTCAGCAGAACACAGAGCGCGCCGTAATGGAATAATGTGCTAAACACATTAACTAAACATTACACTGTCACAAGGTGGCTGATATACTATTAACAACTTGCACTGTTACTTTACGGCAGGAGAACTGTGGTCATCAGCAGGAGTTCTGCTACTACTGATGTAAAAAAAAATAAAAATCCTCAAGGATTTCCGAACAGATGCACCTGCAGAAACACACACTGCAGTACACTTTATTGCCCCCCCCCCMCCCCCCTTTCTGGTACATAAACAGATCTGTCAGAACAACAGAACACAACAGTCTGGTAAATCCAGTTATCCTCCATCCACAGAGGAAATGACCTGGCTCAGGCCATCTGTGAGTGGAAGTGTGTGTATGTGTGTGTTTTAGCAAGTAAAAGAGAGCAGAATAGGGTGGGGAGAAGAAGAATTTTGCCATTGATGCTCATGTTTTATTCATGAGCACAAAGAGAATTTGCAGAATAAAAGCGCTTTCAAACATTAAGCACAAAAAAAAAGAGAGGCCAGTGATGTAAAGAAGAGCAGGGGGAGGAAGCTGCGGAGCGGAGAGACCGAAAGTACTTCACTTGGCTTTTTGCCGTTTTATCTCTCTCCCTCCATCTTCCGCTCTACCTTTGGTTTCCATTCTGAGGATGTCAAACAGAAGAAAGCAATGTAAGGGAATGAAAAAGTCCCAGTCGAGGCGAAAAAARGCAGGAGAAGAAAAGGAACCACACATGGGAGAATTTAAAGAGAAGTAGCGRAAGGAAAGGAAAGGAAGGGCACTGCGAGGTTACAAACAGAGAATAAACAAAACTATAAATAAAGTCCTAGAATTGCTTGAACAAATGCCTCTCACTTTTCATCCAAAAGTTTTAAACTAAAGTAATTTTATGTTAGTTTTATGTTGTAGTCATGCTCAGAGTGTTGTGAACAACCCTCAGCTATTACCACATTTCTTTTTAAATCAATAAATCTTTTGACTAATCTTGATTAGCTGTGGTGGCCATCTTGAACTGGACTGATAAGTTTAATTTATAATAGTTGTAAATTCAAAAATTACTTTGTGATTGTTCAAATCAAATCAGTCCATGAAATTCTTATTTTTTTGCTAACAACTCTAACAGTTTATGCTTAAGTTTGAAGCAAAGATCTTGTGCAATGAGTGGCATATGAAGTGTGTTGTGAGTGACACATTTCAGCACAGCTTCTATAAAGCTGACTAATTTRTGGTCATTTTTGTGTTTCCTACGGTTAATTAACTGTGGCARCCATCTTGAAAGGTTTTAACTCCAAAAGGTAATCAGTTGTAGATGTGGAGTGACTTCCTGAAAATGTACAGTATTTACACTCTTTCCAGTTCATGAGATGTCCTGATGCATCTCAGTAATCCAGGTAAAAAATCAAAAAGGAAAAAATTGTATAGGTCCTCTGGACGGGTTCTTCTCTAATGAAACGTT
>NW_013952516.1:1347781-1364297 GCF_001266775.1 Austrofundulus limnaeus | reverse complement strand
GTGATGTGAGTATCAGTCACCTGGAGGCAGGACTCAAAAGCCTGAATTTTGCCTGAAACTCTCAGACTGAAGAAGTCTCTTGGAGGAGAGAAGAAACGTTTCATTAAAGAAGAACCCGTCCAGAAGACCTATACAATTTTTTCTTTTTGAGTTCATGAGATGTTTTGCTTAAAGGCAACATTTTAAAACAAAGAAAACTTGTGCAATCTACCACACCAAACTGTTATTTGTAAAATTATTGGAGTTAAAGCCATTTTTGCATTTTTGTGCTCACTTAGCTGTGACATATTGATAGTTACAWTCTGCAAGTTTCATTAAAATTTATCCAGTGGTTCATCAGATAKTTTCTTAACAAGCAGACACAAAAAAATGCAAACTTGTCCCAAGTTCAACTGATGCTGTAACTGTTTTGGTYTCATTTAATCCAWTTTTATATTTTTGTTGGGCAGTATRTCCTCTTTAGTAATAWYTTAAAATGTATTTTCCAACTGGTTGTGTTTGAGTCTCAGTAATGATGAGTTGTTGTCACTGGACACCTGCACGTCATTAATTTTTCATGGAACATCAAGCAACAGTGGCATTTTTTATTCTTTATTTTTTTCCCTAATTCAAGCTTATTTCACAGTTTATCTTGTGACCTTTTTGAGCTGCTGTAATGAAAATGTTTTATTAATTAAAATCTCATTAGATTCCAGCAACTCATTTTTCTCCCCGTAATGGAATTTTTAATTGCACTAATTGGTCCCAAGCGATTGCTGCGGGGCACATGCTGGTGATAAATGTTCTTATTAAAGTTTTTTTTTCCACATAAGAAAACACTCACTGAAGTGTTCATATGCACAATCACTTTTTAATCCCGATAAGGCCGAAAGATGTTGCAGAGCAATTTTCATTAAAGGATAACCTCCTCTAATTTTACTCTTCAAAGTCCGTTTACAGAGATGAAAAAGTCCTGCCCAGTGTGAGAAAGGTTGCTCAAAGCTTTTGGTKGATTCAGAACTTTACAATATTCAAAGACCTGATCATGTCACCTGAAGCAGCTCAAATGGGTCTGATGACCAATAATTTTAGTGTGGTTGTAAAAATATAGTTCTGAGTAGTCAGTATCTTACCTGCAGAAGACAGCTGTCGATGTGACTTCAGGCTCGTAATGAATCAGAAACAAATTCTTATGATGTAGTTAAACTAACAGATACTCAGGCCAGGGCAGGGCCCATTTAGGTGCAATTTRATGTCTGCACAAAGGCTCCGAAAAATATTCAGCTTCAAAACAGCTGCGACTCAGTTCTAGTTTTCCAGTGCCAAAAGACAACAGAAAGTAAAACTAAAYAAATAAGGTAAAGTTAACATCCTTGTTCCTCAGTGATAAAACAATGGGCCACGTGCAAGAACATGTTCATATTCTTRTCCTAAATTTCTCTTACTTTTGTTCGTATGAAGGGTTCGTACAAACATGTCACGTCAGATTCAACAAACTCTTCTATCTTCAGGAAAAGTGTGTAAATGAGGAGCGTAAACTGATGAATTCGTATCCAGGTCATGCACGGGGAGAGGAGATTTACATAATTACCACCCCAAAAATACCATATAAGGATATATGTTTCCTGCCACACGTACCAGGAAGTGTCCATTCATAAATGACATCACAAAGTAAAAAATAAGAACTTTATGAGTTCGGAGACTGAAGTTCTGCTCTTGGAGATCCACAAAAAAATAATAATTTTTAGCAGCGTCAGCTGTGAAATTGAAGGATCTGATTTAAAGCCGAGGAATGAAATGATGACTGCTGTTAATGTTGTGTCCCCCATGCGTCGTACAGTCACAGAAATAAAAATCTAAATCATGTTTATCTCTCTGCTCCGGTTTTTCTTTGGTCAAATATTTTTAATTTAAGTCTAAACAACTGTGTCACATAGTGTTCATTTATTCAGAATAGCAGTCGCGCACCGCTACCCCCCTCCCTCCTACCATCAAATGTCAGATGCATTTCTGAAAAGAAAAAGCATTTTAAAATGTCTCAAAACTTCAGTTAACTTCAYATTAATATTRTAGTRCTATACAACAAAATTAATAGCCAATTTATTTTAATTGGCTGTTGGCAATGAATGTCGTCAGTCTACATTATTRCATTTAAAATTATGATTCAAATTCAARCAGAATAGCCTCTTGTCAACATTATTATAGAGTGTGATTTATTTTCAACTTGAAATATCTTCAAACTAATGAAATATAAAGTTATTAATGAAGAAAATTTGTCTGGATAACAGCAGACTGACTGCTCGTAAAATATACGACAGGTCTGGACCACTCGTGGATTTTGTTTGTATCTGAAGAAAATCTTAGAATACGATAATAATTGGTGAATGCCACAAATTCTCCTAAATCACTCGTACGCACAACTTAAGAACAAATCTGTTCGTACGAACGGTTCTTGCAATGAGGCCCATTGTCTATAAGAGCCAGACTGCACAGAAAGTAGAAAAGTGTTAGCTAAAACAGCACATGGTTAGGTAACAAAAGGTTAGCTGAAAGAGCAAAAGATGTAAAAAGTTTGACTAAAAGTTTAAAGTGCAGCAAAAGGCTAGCCAAAAGTAGTAAAAGGCTGTAGTAAAAGTAGCTAAAAGATAAAAGCAYGAAAAGACTAGCTGAAAGTTAAAAGTAGCAGAATGGTAGATAAAAGCTAAATGTAGCAAAAGAAGACAAAAACTGAACTAGCTGAAGCAGATTTCAAAGTAAACAATGTTTTGAGGGAATTGATGAGATCTCAATAAATTTTATTTAGAAATGTTTCATAAACAAAGTTAAGCATTGAAAAAAGCAYAAAAGTTACTAAAACTAAAAATCACAACATCCATCTTCTGAAAGAGATGAACATTTTGATACACGAGTAGCTGAAATAGCGCAACGTGCACAGAGCACAACAAAATTTATGGAAAACTTTTTTTTAAAAAAAGGAAAATGTTGTGCCATTTCTGAATCAGCATTCACACTATCGTCAAATTCTGACCGACTGTGACATTTATTGTAAATTTAGACTTTTTTCATGTTTCACGAACGCAGCACTGAACTGGAGAAGTGCTCTTTAAAGAAACACAGTTAAATAAATCTCCGAGGCACGCTTGTCTTTTTAATTAGTGAAAAGGGGAGCATTTATGGGCTCTAACAATGAGTTAGAGAACCTGTTTGCACATACAGGAGGCAAACAACATGGACCTCTCTGCCTCAGACAGCACGGACTGTTTTTCCATTTCACTACCACCAATGAAATGAATGCATTAAACCCGGGGCGCAGCGAGACTGTGTCTGTGAGGTCAGCCCTATAAAAGTACCCCAGCAGGTGCCTGCTACACTGCATCGCACAGAATTATGCATTCAGTCACACACACACACACACACATACATGGTTGAGCAGACATATCCAGACGTCTGACTCCAGGGCTCCGAGTTTCCTTTAAATCATCTTCCAGGGAGTGAAAGACAATAAAACTTCACTCTTATTTCTTATGTGCTTCTTTGATTGAGTGATAATTCAGAACAAAAGAAGATGTGTTCACTGTTTTGGGGCACCATAACAGACACTGTGATGTTCACTGTTGGTAAAAAAAAAAAAAAAAAAAGCCCAGAGGTCAAACAGATGAATGTAGGAGCAGCAGATTCACTTGGTGCAGATGTCTGTCTGATTAAGATGATACACTGTTATGATGCTTGGTTCTGCCAGGGGGCTCTGCTGCGGACTAGACAACGAGCCCTCTGATTGGCCGGCCTTTGGGTGACCTGGGGCCGATGTGAGTCTCAAGATAACTCCAAGAAAAGCTGCACGTGGCACAYGATGCTCTGATGGTTAAAAGAAAAAAAAACACTGCTTGTGCAGATGTTTCCTTCTCAATCCCCCCAAAAAGTGKGTCAAGTGTCTGAAAGTGTTCAGGGAAAGTGTGTCGCTGGCTGCAGTTGCTCCTGAAACTAACAGGATTTGCTGTCATTGTACAGCCTTCAGGTGAATTGGCGCCGATTTGTTTCCATCTCCTTCTTCACCTTTTTTAATTAGTTAGGATTTTTCTAAAAATGACTRTTTATAACCTCATCCACACATGTAAACACACCGTAGTAGAACCATTTTAAAACATTAAAATGAGAGTTATATTTTTAGGGGTTTAGATCTGAGCAACAGCAGCAACTCTGACAGTTTTTCAGTTTTTTTAAACACTGACAAGAAACACAAATAGATACACACAAAAAATATTAATACAGTTTTCTTACATAACAGAGGATGGAGAGATAGGATAATGTAAATGTGACATGACAAGAAACATATTTTTACAAGAGATTAAAATGAGTAGTTTAACAGCGATGTTAACTCCTCCGATCTATCAAACAGGGGCTGGATGCAAAGTCTAGAGGTAGAAAACAGACAGAGGTGTTCAAAAACAAAGTTTTGATTATCTGTATTACACTGAATTTATCTTTTTTAACCAAATTTTTATTTCTACTCCTTACATTTACCTGCAGTTATCTTTAATTTTTGCTCCTTACATTTTAAAAATGGATTAATTTCTATTTCATTTTGGTTTGTCATCATTCAAAAAACAAACAAAAAATCTATCCAGATATATGGTGCCTTCCAGAACTGATTGTGATTGGATSAGAAGTATRAATATATACCATTCTGACACCCTAYTGATTTGTCACACCTGTATGACACAATTCACATCACACTCCAGCAGAACACAACAGATTTATGTAGCCTAGTAGGATGACCATGGCAGAGATATAATGATGCTGAAACAGATGATTGTGCATCCCAAGATTTCAACATTAATTAATAATTAATTAATGGTCAATATTCACTTTATAAAAATGTCTTTTGGGAACTGGGGTTATAAACTTTTTTTTATAAGCTTGTTGACATTTTTCCCTTTMCATTCCTTTTACTTTTTTACTTTAAGGCCCTGATACACTATAACATTTTGGACAACTACTGAAAATGCTAAAAATGTCTAAGCTGAAGATGGAATTTAAAAAGCCTGTCTTGGACCTATACTGGAATGCTAACAGTTAGATCAAATATATCCAATATGAGTAAATTTTTTATAACAAAATTTTARTAAGTATTGAATGGCTGTCTAAAACTTTATAGTGTGAGAGGGCCTTTAAGTAGTTTTAAAACCATTATCTTTACACTTTTACTTGAGTAAAAAGCTTGAGCTTTTTACTCAAGTAAATTTTCTTTACTTCAGTGCAAGTTAGAGCCAGAAACCAAACAATTAGACTTGAATGTTAATAAAGCCATATAATACCACAACTGAACCAAAATRTGTTTATTCAGCCCCTCTTCTGGCAATACTGTACATCAAATCCGGGTCAGAACTCCCTACAAAAGACTGAGCTCAGTTCCTGATGCATCTCAGTAATCCAGGTAAAAAATCAAAAAGAAAAAATTGTATAGGTCTTCTGGACGGGTTCTTCTTTAATGAAACGTTTCGTCTCTCCTCCAAGAGACTTCTTCAGTCTGAGAGTTTCAGGCAAAATTCAGGCTTTTAAGCCCTGCCTCCAGGTGACTGATACTCACATCACATGGCTATCGTTGACACCTAATTAACACCTATTGTTAACAGGGGTGGAGTGATACTGGCTATAGCAGCGCTGTAGGAGGGGGACAACTGAAAACGGAGACCTCCACCTCTGTTTAATGATGGATGGTCTTTCTTCACAAAAATGGCTTATTTACTCCTCTCTCAAACCAACATTCCTCTCCATCAAGAATGAGAACATCCTCATCTCTGAAAGAGTGACCGCTGGCCTGTAAATGAGTGAGAACTGCAGAGTTCTGGCCATTAGATGYAGCTCGTCTGTGTTGGGACATTCTTTTGAACAGTGGCTGCTTTGTTTCCCCGATGTATAACTGGCCGCAGTCCTCCTGGCACTTAACAGCATTTGACAGTTCTGAATACTACTAGAATAGTTTAAATGTTGTGAGGTGATGAAAGGTCTGTAGTAACTAATCATATGGAGTAAAATATAATTCTGTTTGAAGTGACCRTGACATGTCATTCAAAACAAATCGCACTTCAATTAAATCACAGCTTGAGCACAAAAATTGATAATTACGCAAAATAGGTTATCAAAACATTCTAGTTCTACTTGGAAAAAACAGTATGTGTAGTGCAATTAAAAWTCAACAGAATAAATTTCTTCAAGCTGATTCTTCAACTTCTACAGWGTTATTTTTCAAACCTAACACGAGTAATGAATGTGAAAATATTTACACACATGAAAACAGATGGAGTTGCAATAGTCAAACCTCAGTTATTGGTTATTTTAGGAATAAAACTCCTCCTTTAACATGTTAATTTAAGATCTAAACATTCTAAATTGATTGTGTGCATAAAAGAAGTTAAAGGACATTTAATGATGAGATAGAATCTGGCAGTTTTAAGTAGCTATGTTTAAAAAAACGGARTAAAGAAAACTCAGAGTAATTCCAYTGCATCTTTCCTCTKATTTTGAATAACCAAATTTAAAAAATGGCTATTAGCCAACGAAAGTGAGTGATGAAGCTCCACACACTGCCACTGCAGGACCAGAGGAGATGCAGAGAAGAACAAGTTGATGGTGTTTATCAATAGCAGCTAATGTGTGGACACCTGTAGCATCCACACATTATTATTYAGGTGTAGTTTCAGGTGCATCTGTGTGTTTTTCTCTGTCTGTCCACGGCACCACCCATGTGTCTGAGCACCGTTCATCCATGCATATATCTGCACAAACATTCACAGGAYGGCTCGGTTCACGCAGGCAGTAAGCTGCTCTCTCCCGGGAGAGGCTCAGCTGCCTCCTGTAGCCTTCAGACATGTTTTAATGGTGAGCCTGAACTTTTAGCTCCTCTGCTCCTCTTGAGATGCGCGCACGTTCACAAACACCGAGTTGCATACATATCAGGGGTGGTGACCTAACCAGTACCCTCTGCCTCTTCTTTTTTTTTCCTCCGTCAGATTTCCTTTCTCGTGTTTTTTTATTCCAAAAACTTGTTTCTGTCGGATCACGTTTTTCTCCGCAGACAAGCACCTGTTACATATCTTTCCTATAGCATCCCGTTTTTTTGTTGTGCTTCTTTGTCCCTTATCATTCTGCTTGCCTGTTTGTCTCTTTCTCATCTTCTTCATCACATTCAATCCCCCTTTTCCTTTACCTAGTCATTTTCACATTTCCTCTTTCTGTGTATTTTGTCATCCTGCCTGTATGGGGAGCATCTTTGTGAAAACGTGAGAGACATTATATGTCTTCGTGAAAAATAGGGAGGAAAMAGTAAAACTGCGATAAGCACAGATGGAAGGACACCTGCTTTTGTAATGATGTTTTGCCCACTCCGTCTCTTTTATGGCCTCAAGCAATGGCTCAAGCACACGCACACATGCACATGTAGTCACCTCAGAGGGTGGGGGGAAAAATGGGCAAAACATGAAGGGACATCTTCCTCCTCCCACGGYGCGATAGAGGCAGAGTGACGGATGGGATGGGGCGGAATGGGAGTGAGATAAAAGAACAATGCAAAGCCATGGAGGCAGGTCRTAGCTACAGAGAAGAGTGAGATATGGAGAGTGACAAAGGGTGGGCAGACAGAGTGGGGTTCACACGTTCAGAGACCAAAACYAGCTGTAATAAATCCTGCAGACAGGCCTTTCTGTGTTCAGTTATGTGTTGGTGGTGAGCGGTGTCCTGTGAGGCTCAGAGAGCACATCTGTGCAGAGACAGAGTTATGGAGCTATAAGTACAATTACAGTCCACCTCGTGGGCTGAGGCTGGACCTGAACCTGGGCCGTGTTACTCAGTCTCTATATTTCATCACTAGTCAGTTGCTCAACCAAAAGCATGGCCAATAAAGCTCGATTCTGATTGTTTGGATGACTCTCAGCTACTGCCACACCAAATCTTAGCTTAAAATCTGTAAAACTGGCTGAGTTMCAGACAMGTTTCGTCTTTGCTAATGTTGATTAGCAGTGGCGACAGTTTTGAATTAGGGTAAACATTAACCGTTAGTAGATGTACAGTCAACGGGTAATTTTATGAGGGTTCAATTAAAATCTTTCCAGTGGTTCACGAGATATTTTACTAACATGACACACAAAGGAATAAACTTTCACCTCCAGTGAAGAGAAATCAAATCTAGGTGAAGCAAAAGGTTATTTGTAAAAAATAAATAACTACGTTTTTTGAGTCGACCATTTCGTACTTAGGAGTGTTAGTTCAAATTTTTACTAATGCGCAAAGTGGGCATTTCTCTCGTTTTTTTTTTTGTTTTGTTTTGTTTTGTTTTTTTGTTTTGTTTTTGTTTTTGTTTTTTTGGAAAATGCTGAGGTTTCTATGGAAAGCTTATTGGAATTATGCAGATTTAATGTATTAGCTCTAAAGTGATTCATGTTAAACTTTCTTTGAGGATCACAGATGAGTTTTCATAAATATCTAAGCTATAAATCTGCTTCTTGAGTCTGTTAAATTTTTTAAATTTCAATGGCATTTTCATAGGAAACTCAGYGTTTTACCAGCTGACCTGTGACCCGAAAGAGTATTGGCTCCACCAGTATGTGTAACTGTGAAATGGTCTATTGCTGCTTTGCTAGCTGACATCTTTAACCGACAAAGATGGGGTGTGGTTTACGTCAAGAACATTAAAAACGATGCAGTAATGCCAGAGAAAAAAACACATCCAGCTTAAGCAATAAACTCACATAAGAGCGTATTAATTCTATAATACACTGATATAAATGTGTCTTTAAAAATACCATGCAATATTTAATCAGTTCTATATATTAAAACACCGTGAGCCAATAATGAAAAATTGTTGACAAGTAATATTTTGATGATTTGAGATTGTATGGATYGCTGAGTGATGCTAATTATGTAAATAGATGACTTTTTCCCCCACTTGTTCATACTTGGCATGGTCAAATGTCTACTTAAATATTACAGCTCAGACTTGAGAGCCTAATTAATTACAGACAGGATGCTWCAGTATTGCTTAAAGGTCTTATTTTAAAACCATCAAACCAACATTAGGCTCAATCAGCCCGAATGGCTGAAGGCTGTTGCACATTTTTAGTATGTGACGGTTTTTAGATTTTGTATCAGCGAGTAAATAARGTCTGCAAAACATGATAGCTTTAATCTATAGAAAAAACAAGACACAAAGAAGTGAATTTTTAATGCTTTAGATATCAGAGAAAACACAGTAAAGCTCATTATCAGGGGTTAGAGTGAGGTTTCCGGTCTTATGAATGTTAATGAATGAACACTAAAATCAAAACAAATATAAAAAACACACATTCACAGTGGGAGCAGATGAACAAGGACACCGACACCCTGAAAACTCAAACACAGACAAACACACACCCCCTCCTCCCTGCTTCTCTTGTGATCAGATTCACTATAGCATTGCCTACAGGTGTCATTAACATTTAAACATGTAAAATTATGCAAACAACCCCACCACGCCGCGACGGCAAAACCAGCTCTGCTCATTTAACACAGTCCTCCGGCCGCTCAGACGAATACAGCTTCTCCCATCCATCAGTGTTCCGCAAAAGCAAACATCTTGTCAACATCAAGCTCTTTCACATTTACATTAGTGTTCGCACACACATCAGGGGGGATGAGATGGACCAAAAACTGCAAAACTAATGCGGCTAAGGAAAAACCAATTTGAGTGAAAACACACACACACACACACACACACACACACACACACAGACTCCAACGTCTCACACATGAAAGATGGCATCAAGGAACATTTTCTGCTCCCATCATCTTTTCTGACCGCTTGAATAAACTGTCTAACCTGGTGCCCGGCAATCTGCTCTTATTTCATTTCAACCCAATCAATTTTTGCTTGGATGAACTGACCAAAAAGTGTGTGTCTACATCTGTGTGTTTATGTGTGTGTGTGTGTGTGTGTCCATCAGGACCAGTGGAGGTCTATGTGCAGGGCCCCAGAATATGAGGTAATCAATCACATCATACAGCTTTAGATTAGAGCCACATCGATCTGATCTGAGCTCTGACAAACAGCCTGACCCAGAATGCATCCACCTGGACAGGGCACTGTACATACACCTGCACACACACACTCTCTCTCTCACACACACACACACATCATTTCTTTGGCTGCGTTTCCAGCTGTCCCTCCCAGCAGCTATACCACATGCACACATACCAGGAATATTTACAGAAAACCGGCGGCTCACACAGTGCGGACCCTGTGCAGCAGACATCCATGGTGGGATGATTTTCCCTGTGGGTGGCTGTTCATTTGTATGCCCCTTTTCACTGTCCATCACCTCCCCTGGGCCCCCCGGGACCAGAAAAGTAAACACTCTCTGTCGCAGCTTGATGTTGGCATCATAATTTTCTACTGACTTAGGAATGTCAAACATTTTTCTACCTGTGCGAGTGTGTGAGCGTTTCGTTTATTGATGCTGTGGATCGTCCCAGTCAGTGGTTGTGTGATGAAGGTCCTTGCCTGAGGGGAAAGAAACCAAGTGGGAACGACTCTGTGATGTGCACCGTTTGCAGAATCATTAGGTCTGAGCTCATGCTTTTATGTGTGTGTGTGTGTGTGTGTGTGTGTTTAACAAGAAATCATTAGTACTAGATATGCAGTGCGTGTGTCAAAGTGTTACCCAGGTATTGTTTGAAGTTTTTCTGGCTGCCTATCTTGTCGTGCAGACTTTGGAAAATCAAAGTACGGAACATCTAAAGTGCGTGTGTGTGTGTGTGTGTGAGCGCGCGCGCGTGCGTAGTGACTTCTCCAACAAACCACTGCAGAGCAAAGACAGAAATAAACACTAAACACCGTCGAACAGCTACAACTTTACTAGAATTTGTGTTTTATTTGGAGAAGCATTCGGTGTGATTTAGGAAAATTTTTTTTTTTTTTTAATTTTGTTTTTTTAAAGCCAGTTTCAGAACGTTAGCAGATCTGAAGGGTATAGATCAGATGAATAATAAATATCTTACCTGTTGGAGATTGATGTGGACAGCTGCCAATAAAAACAGTTTCAAAAGTTTCTTAGTTGTGCATGGGAATGGTGTTTTCTACAGCTTTTATATTGCCATTTATTTTGCATCACAGGTATTCACACGAAACGGCTATTTACAGAAGCAGATGTTAACAGCAGCAGCTAGCTGTAGCACTTCTGATCCAGCCAGTGGTTTTCCAAGCAGGATTATCGTAAAGTTTATGCTTCAATAATTGTTGAGTGAAATTTTTTTATTTTACATTATTATGTTATATATTATTCTTCCACAGAATATAGTCTTTCATTTATTTGTTTTAATCTAAAGTTAACTTTAAATCTTGGTTTTGTAAAAATAATAAAACAAGATATGCAATAGAGAGGTATCAAACATCCATTCTCAGCAAGATAATAGAATCAATCTCCTGCAGAAACAGATTAATAGGAGAAACTCATATTTCACTAACATTTTTACCAAAGCCATAACCAATTTATTTCCGCATAAAAGAACAAAACTGCATCATGTTTTTATTTTATTTTTTTATGTTTCTACAGGGCCTGGAGGAAAACGTTCTCAGCTGTCTCCTGTTGAGCAGCAGCTGAGCAGCAAGACTGACAGAAACACACAAGTGACCAATGAAGAAGTTCTGCAGGAGGGAGGACTGACCAATGAGAGAGCCCGTCTGATTGTAGGTGATTTACGTTCCTGACATTTTTAACCAAATTACCCAGCATCCTTTGCGCCATGATTACTGTGATGCACAGTCCCTGCTTGTGTGCAAAGAGTGTGTGAGTGTGATGTTTTACTGCAGATTCACTAAACAGATCTGAAAATTGAAATGTAACAAACAGGAGAAGACTGTTTTTTGGATTTTTTATTTTTGTTTTGTTTTTGGATCAGGTTGTTGGATCTCTAGTGTCTCTGGCAGTTTTCACAGTCCCACTGTTCCTTATGTCCTGCAGGCGAGTCTYGGACAGCTTGTTCTGGGTTTTATGCACTAATCTCATTGATCGAGGGCTTAGATTGCTGTCAGGACATCAGGAAGATTTCATGAGAATATAACAAGCTTGTGTTTGCATTTCTTACCAATGCGAAACAGCAGTTTGAACTATAATATATATTGATCTATGTACGCTATGGTAGAAAAATACAATAAAACTACGCTGACATACATTTGATTATCTGACTTCCTAACGACTGAACCAGTGGTTTAAAGATTTTAAATTGAGCTGGGTTAAGTCCTGCTCAGTGGCCAGAAAAGGTCAATTTTACTTGCTTTTCAAGGAAAAAATACAATTTGAAACAATAAAAGAGGTGCAAGATGTGTTGGCTTTTTCTAAAATTCCTTTCTGTAGAGATGAATAAAGTTTCTCTTACATGATTCATCAGCTCATTTCTRCTGCTGCTCTCTCAACCCTTGAAGACAAATAGTGGAAGACTSTTTCATTTCACGCTTGTGGTAATTAACGATATTAAGCCAGACGCTAAGACATAACCAAACACTCACATGCAAACACACATCAACAACACAAACACACAAACACACTACTCTTGCTTTTCAGGCTCTTGTAATAGAATCATTGGTTGAACATCAGTCAGTACAGGTGTAAATGTGTACAAAGACACACTCATAAAGTCATGCTGGACATGACTGTGTATCACTCTGTGTGTGTGGGTGTGTGGGCACGTTTTTGCTACATCGTGGGAACCATTTTCCAGAAAAAGGCAGCCTCGTGGGGACCGAATGTGCACGGTGGGGACCAAAGCCAGGTCCCTATGAGTACGGATGCTAATTTCGGGTGGAGGTTCCATTTAGGACCAAGTTGTGAATTGAGTTTAGGTTAGTTTTAGGGTCAGGTAGGTACCTGTGTAGTTAGTTTTAGGGTAAATGATCAGGGTTAGGATATAAATTTACCAGAAAATTAATAGAACTCAATCTACTGTTCCCACAGGGATGTAAAAACTAACCTGTGTGTGTATGTGTGTGTGTGTGTGATGGAGAAGATCATCTCAGGGCTGCTGTTATTTAGCAGCGCTCTCTATCACCATGGCATGTTATTATCTGGCTAGAGGCTATGTTACATCAGTCATACTTACACACACACACACAAACACACACACGTCCAAACATGTAAACAACATAGAGAAATCTGTTGGTTTTCCTGTTTTCCATTCTTCATCATTTCCAAGCAGCTTCTTCCTGGGGCTGACAGATGAACCACAGGAATATTACAGATCCTTGAATAGCTGCTTGAGGCTGAAATAAACTCTTTATAATGAAATGCTCAGAGTTACAACCTCAAAACAACTGCTTTGTTGCAACATGTTTAATGTCACCGTTTTAAGAAGAATCTCAAGAACACGGACAACCATGAAAAAATTTGAATATGTAACAAAAAACTTTATTTATAATAAAAACAAAACACTGTTGTGGAAGCAGATTTACAGAAATCTGAGATATAATCACAAGGAACACGAGGAAAACTGGAAGGAAAGTGGACATGTGGCATGAAGGCCAGTAATGCACTGCTGATGTGGCGATGGAAAGAGGTTGAAGATAAAGGACAGGGATGATGAGGAAACTGGAGACACCTGAGCTGAACGGAATTCAAAAACAGGTGAGAGTGGGCGTGAACTTCTTTCCCACATGAAAATGATATAATCTCTGTTACCATTAGAGCAAAGCTGCATAAAAAGTAAACCTGATGTTTTGAATTTTATTTATTTTATTACGAGCTGTTTAGCTCTGTTCCTCAGGCATRGTGTGATGATGTTGCAATTACTCAGCGATGACTAACTCACTATTCTTTCGTTATTTTATTCCCACTCTTTTAGGCTGATGTAATGTTTTCATTATATTTTGCACATTGGTGGTGTTCATTCCTGTGGTGACAGCAGTGTGTATCTGAGGTGCACATAAATATTCTGCATAAATATTCTGCAAAAATCGTAAAAAAACTGTAAAAGTACATTTGAAGCTTTGTATCTATCCAAACTGCAAAATGTTTATAGAGCTACAAGTTCAGAGAGAACCAGCGATAACAGAGGCTGTCTTTCTTGTGTCTTTGTATACGTCTGTCTTGGAGCAGGTTATGCTCCCCACCGCTACTCATATTATCCTTCGGCCCCTCTTTTACAAGCCACTTGTACCCGCACCTGAGAGCGGATTATTGTTCAGGAGACTGGCAGCAGAACAAGCAGAGAAAGTGGATCTCTTCTTCTCTCGTCTAATCTAATCAAATTTGATGTTTCCAAACACACAGCAGCCGGGTAAAGGCACGGCGAAGATAACCCAGGAACAAAGCCTGCGCTTGTTGCAGGAAACTTACCTAAGCTTCTCCAATTCCTGCCTCAATTTAGCCTTCTCTCCCTTTAGAGCTTAGGGCTGGAAAACAGCACGAAAACAATTTAGCTGGCTGACGTTGCATGTGTGTGTGTGTGTGTGCTCGCATGTGTGTGCAACCTTTAGAACTGTCCTTCTGTGGAGGCAACGTTCTCTAGCGATGAGCGTGTGTCCTCCAGGATTTCATGTTTACGAAGAGAGATGTTAAAACCTGCAGACAGCATCGTGTACTTTCATACTTTTCCAATAAGCTTCATTTAATACATCCTGGAGGYCAATAAGTGATGGGATGGCAGATGTTTGACTACTTTTAAGCTCTTGTACATTATTCAAACATAATAAGCACTTTTTATGTGAGTGTAATAAAAGTGGAAGGGCCGAATGCTTTGATATACTGAGTGTACACGAAACGTGGAGATCACTGCAGTTATTGCTGTAGAGATCCTTTCATCACTTTGACCCGACCCGCTCTCACTTTCATCTCACACTAATGAGCACATCATTAATTTCTTATCAAAGGAGCCTGATTCACTGCAAGATCACTGACAGTATTCAACCATTTATGCCTAGAAAAAGTGAAGGGGGCTGTCACATTTTCAAACAATGCACCTGAAGGGCAGCGAGCGCTTTTATAAACAAAGCTACAAGGACACATTTCAATCAGTCTATACAGCTGAAAATGAAGGGATGGGATAAGGACGAACAGAGGATTGTATAGAGGTAATGTTGTGGTTTAGCTCAAATAAAAAGAAACGTTAGAGAATAAAAATGCAGGCGAAAACGACAAAACAAACTCAAGGAGACACTGAGGCATGGCATGGTAATAAGAGCTGGATGAGAAGTGAAAATCTGAGAGATTTTGTGGACAGATGCTGATAAGAGGAGGAAAATGATAACAGGGAACAGGTGTGAGCAAACGGAGTGAAGGCTGACAGTGAAAAAGTACTGAGAAAGGCTGGAAACACAAGTAAAAATATAAAAATTCAACATTATAAGAAATAAAAATAAGTGGTTTATCTGTCATTGCAGTTAAAGCATAAAAAAGTTGCAAACCATGTGGAAATATGACACTATGTCTGTGTTTGAGTGTGCGTGGGAGGGGGAGATCTGGTTGTTACACCTCGTTCCAGATAACTCCACGCACAGGCCAGRCCACACACTCCCTTAACGCTACAAGCTAAGATCAACTAAAACCATTTTAGATGCTCTGGTCTGTTTTTGTCAAAGGCTGCTGTCAGAAAAAAAAAATACTCTTGACTTGTTAACTCTGCAGCTGCTGAGAGCTCCAGTCAAACTTCAATGAATACACTAAAAAAATAGAATAGTGTCTGAATTTTCTGTGAAATAATCTTCCAGTGCAGTTTGACAGTTGACTTCTTGAAACAAGGAAACGTTTCCAGGCAAATAAGATTAGTAATCAAACACAAATGCTCTTCYTTAGTATTTGTCTCAAACTAGTTCAAAAATACTTTTTGGCTGGATATAAGTGTGAGACTTGGTTAGATGGACAATTTTTGCAGTGTTGTGTAGCCATGAGAATCTGAGTTATGGAGCGTGATGTGATGATTTGATTTAGTTTCAAAGAGACATGGTTCTTGGTTAGCCACTCCAAAGTGTTATCATGTGATCCAGTTTATTTTCAGTGATATTAAAGAAAATAAGTACAGATGAGGTGAAAAGGAAATCATACAAATCTGGAAACACATAGAGCAAAGAATATTTTACTGACAAGTTAAAACAAAAAGGAATCAATGTGACTAATTTAAAYTCTACCCAAAATGAATCTAAAGATTTTGCAGGATTTTAGTTTTTAAAAACTTAATATGAAATAGCATATCACAGGTGTGGTTTTTAAGATGTAACAGTAAAATTAAGAGCTTTGTTTTTTGACTCAAGTCTTTTTTCATCACAACAGACCAAAGCAGCACCATGTCCACCCATCTCTCACTCCATCACCACGATGATCACTTGTGAACAAATCTTYTATGTTTGAACTCCTTCACCTGAGGCAGGCAGGGAAAAGCTTTTCACAGTTAAAAAAATGTCTGCTAGTTTTAAAAAGTACACAAAAAGCAATAGCAATTGTGGAGATTATGACAACAATTCAGACGTGTGTGTGTGTGTGTGTGTGTGTGTGTGTGTGTGTGTGTGTGTGTGTGTGTGTGT
>NW_013952516.1:1342686-1347278 GCF_001266775.1 Austrofundulus limnaeus | reverse complement strand
CACACACACACACACACACACACACACACACACACACACACACCTGACCTTCAAATTTGACATGATCCTTGTACTTTTGCTTTAGATTTATATCTTTCATTTTCCGACCAACGCAATATGTTTTATTTTATTGCCCCTGTTGGAAAACTTAAATTGTCATCTTTGTTATTTTTTATTATTTTTCAGGACACAATAAAAACCACATCGATTAAAAAACTGACTTAATTTCTGAGATGTGTATTTCTTTTTCTGGTCATTTTGTTTGAACTGTAAGAACATAGCACAGATCTTACTAATGTATAATAACAATATTGTAACACTTAAAGGGCTCCAGATTAATTTAACATTACATATCCAGGTCCTAAAAAAATTTTTTTTTTCAAAATAACAAACAAAAAAAATGTAAAGACATTTTAGATTATACAGTGTAAGACCTTCCGTACAGCAGTTTTTAAACAAAATTATGAATTTTATTTATTTAATTTTATAAAAGTTTCACTAAAAAATATTAACCAGCATGCATAAAAAAAAGGGACATGAATCCAGCTTGAGCGCTGCATGCGGAGAAAAAAATAGGAAGTGACGTTGACGTATCATTCTGCGGAACTTCCGGCTTTCACGTGCGTTTACTAAAGTGTGCAACGTACTGGTAGCCGAAGCAATTTGTTAACAGCAGTTTATTTCCATTAGCTCTTTGTGTATCAAAAAATAATGGGGAAGTTAAACGTGGTGATGCTGAGATATTTATCTCGAGATGACTTCCGGGTCCTCACTGCTGTAAGTACCGAGCTAACTGACCGTTTGAGTCCCAGCACGGGTTAGCCTGATCGGGTTAGCTGGTCCGGTTGTCAGCCTTACCTTACCCAGCCTGAGCTACATATACTTTACCTAAAATGTTCTGTCAGCAGTTTAATGACAAGAGGGACAACACTGCCAACTAACATACAGTACTGTTGTTAGTAATAACTTTTGTTGACACGACGAAAAAGTTTTTATTTGTTTCACGTGTTTAAGTGATGTATAATACAAAAAATAAAACTTTATTTATAAAGCACTTGAAAAACAACATTGTTCGAAGTTCTGTACACTAAAATAAAATAAAACCATACGTGGCTAAATTATTCTGTCATTATTATTTCTGATGGGTTAACCTACAATAAATTATAATATCTACATCCATGAATAGAGGGAATGCATATGTGTCAGAAACTGTTATTAGTCTCTCACCAGTTTATGTTTTCACTTAGTGGCAGTATTTATTTATTTTCTAAATTGACGTTAATGTTCCCTTGTACAGGTTGAGATGGGGATGAAGAACCATGAGATAGTCCCAGTCAGCCTCCTGTCATCCATCGCCAGCCTCAGACACGGTGGCTGCAACAAGATCCTCAGAGAACTGGTGAAACACAAACTTGTGGTATATGAACGTACAAAAAGTAAGGGTGGGCATTTTGTCACACACTGAGATGGTGTACAGGACCGTTTTCTGATGTGCCTTGTGTTGGTTTTAGCTGTGCAGGGCTACAGGTTGAACTACGGAGGATATGACTACCTGGCTCTGAAAACGTTGTGCTCCAGAGAAGTCATATTGTCAGTTGGCAACCAGATGGGTGTGGGCAAGGAGTCGGGTAAGAAAATAAACTCCCATTATAAAAATATTATGTGAAATCGCAATGATGTTCTTCTGGTTAGCATTTAGTAAATCCGGATTGGCAACTGTTTACAAAATACGGGTCCTGCAAGCTGTGTCCATCATACAAGTTTATTTTTATACTACTGCTAGTCCTGGGGTTGAAACGCTAACACATACAGAGTATATACTTATTGTGCCTAAACAAGCACTATAGAACAGTAAAATGAACTGGTTTGCGTAATCTGACCTAAGTAAATAAAATGACTGGAAGTTTTATTGCCACACATCAGAGCGCGTGTGTGTGTGTGCAGATGGCTAAAGTAAACAATGACAATGAGCTTTCGTTTTATGATACAAATGTTCTGTTCGCTKTGCAGATATATATATAGTTGCCAGTCCAAATGAGGAGCAGTAYGCTCTGAAGCTACACAGGCTGGGTCGTACCTCCTTCAGGAACCTAAAAAATAAGAGGGATTACCACAAACACAGAAAGAACATGTCCTGGCTTTACCTCTCACGCCTCTCTGCCATGAAGGAGTTTGCTTACATGAAGGTAATGAGTCCGTCAACAGGAAGTGGGAAAATAGCAAAAACATTGCCAACAATGAAGAAGCTGTGAAACGGCCATCATTTTGTGTTAGTTTTAAGTCGTCTCCTCACTCTTCCCAGGCTCTGTATGATCGAGGCTTTCCTGTTCCCAAACCTGTGGACTATAACAGACACGCTGTAGTGATGGAGCTCATCAATGGATATCCTCTGTATGTAAATAATACTGCATGGTACACGCCACTGTGTTTTCCCTCCCCTCGTTCACRTGCGTTATCCTTCTCCTGCAGGTGTCAGGTTCATGAGTTGCAGGATCCAGCTGCTCTGTACAGTGAGTTCATGGACCTCATTGTCAAGCTGGCCAACCACGGCCTGATTCATGGAGACTTTAACGAGTTCAACCTGATGCTGGATGACCAGGACCACATAACTATGATTGATTTTCCTCAGATGGTGTCTACATCACACCCTAATGCTGAATGGTGGGTTTGTCTTCAATTTCAGAGTTCCAGTTAACGTAAAACAGTTTTCTCACCTCATCCATCTTTTTCTGCAGGTACTTTGACCGAGATGTGAAGTGCATCAGAGATTTTTTTGCAAGGAGATTTAATTACGAAAGTGAGCTCTTTCCAACTTTCAAAGACATCAGGTATCTGCTTATATTTTACAGGTTTAAAGCCAGTACCTAAATGTGCACMGTGAACCTGCTCAAACTATGTTGTTTATGAGGTTTTTAGTTTTAACAAGAGCTGTTTTCTCYGTTGGTTCCCACAGGCGCTCTTATTCTCTAGACATCGATGTGTCAGCCAGTGGATTCACAAAAGAGCTAAAGACAGATGTTGCATTACTAGACCCAGCTGGACCTGAGCAAGAAAATGATGAAGAGGAAGATGACGGAGAGGCTACAGACGAGGAGGCAGAAAGTGTCSAGGACAGTCTGGACATAGAGGAATATAACCAAGTAATGCTGGAACTGGAGGGATTGAAAGTCAGTGAATCCTCTGCAAAGGTACAAGATCGGGAGGAGGAAATCAGTAATGAAACACAAGAAGTAACTGAGGCGACGTCCACTGCTGAAGCCCAGGACGAAACCGGGACGGGGTTTGAGGAAGAGTTGAAGGAAGAAGAGGACGAGTGCCCAGAGCTGACAGACCTTTCCGCTTCCAACAAGGAGTTTAAACCTTTCAGGTAAACTCACAATGATGACACAATAAACCTCCAACATACCAGTTTCTTTTCTTTTTTTAAATAAAACTTAAAAAAAAATTTAATTTTGGGAAATAATAAAACTTGAATCATTAAGGCCTAATTTGTTCTTAACATACTCTAGTTACCCTTCTTTACAAAACACATGAAATATTTTAATACTACAAGCTTTATCCATRAGACAAAACGAGCTAAAACAACTTCCTAAAACCTGACGTGATCTTACTAGGTCTCCTTTTTGGAGCGGGCAATAAARCAATCAGTAAATTAGATAGTTAGTACATTTATGTTGATTTTGTTGATTAGCATCCAGTCAATTCTCCATAAAAAGCTCATCCCTCAGGATAAAGCAGGGCTACAGGAACAAATGGTTTAACTGTTTTAAGGCCTTTGCTTTCAAATGTGATACCAGTTATTACCACCGAGCATCATTAAAGCTAGCAGTTTGCCACCATTTTAACACATATATAGCATCATAAACAGTAATAACAGAGCGCAAATTCCACTTACCGTATATTTAATAACATATTAGCTGTGGTTTTATTTAGGTGCATTGCATTGTGGACAACTTTGGAAACTAGATGTTGGGATGAGATTTTGACTTGGATAAGTCAAAATCGTTAGGTTGACCTTTCCAGATAGTTTGTCTGTTCTCCCCATGCATGCGTGGTTTTTCTCCGGGCACTCCAGTTTCTTCCCACAGACCAAAAACATGACTGTCAGGTGAACTGGTAACTAAATCGTCATTAGGAGTGAGTGAGAGCGTGAATGGTTGTTTGTCTCTATGTGGCCCTGACTTTGGACCTGTCCAGGCAGGGTGTCCCCCGCCTCTCGCACTGTGACTGCTGGTTGTGGGGACCAGTGAGTCCCGTGACCCTGAAATGATGAAGTAGGTTAAAATGATGGACGGTTGAGGAAATTTAAAATTTGTGAACAAGACAAAATATATTTGTGTCATAATATCAATTTGATGTTCTTCTACTGCAGAGACTCGGACAGTCTTCAGCAGATTGCAGAACATAGAAGAAGAAGAACAGACAGCGAAGCCACAATGGGCAGCATCGGGAGCTGCTCCACCATACCAGTTGTAAGCATCGGCTCACACCGTTGTTTATAGGTGTGGACACGAGACCAGGCTGTAATAATATATCCTTTTAAAGAAAGCACTAATTTACCTGGAAACAATGGGCCTCATGCAAGAACCGTT
>NW_013952516.1:1330427-1342307 GCF_001266775.1 Austrofundulus limnaeus | reverse complement strand
TCGCGTGCACGTGTAGCTGGATACGAACAGGTGGAATTTACGCAGCTCATTTACACACTTTTCCTGAAGATAGAAGAGTTTGTTGAATCTGACGTGACATGTTCTTGTATCTGAGGCAGGAAACATAGCCTTATATGGTGTTTTTGAGGTGGTAATTATGCTAATCTCCTCTCGTGTGCACGTGTAGCTGGATACAAACAGGTGTAATTTACGCAGCTCATTTACACACTTTTCAGGAAGATAGAAGAGTTTGTTGAATCTGACGTGACATGTTCGTACAAACCCTTCATACGAATAAAAGTAAGAGAAATTTAGGATWAGAATACGAACATGTTCTTGCATGAGGCCCAATGTAACTACAGTAGAACAAAAACTGTACATACACTTTTTACTGCTAAAGTAGCAGTGATCCAGAAAGAAGTGGTCAAAGAAAATGGATGGATGGATGGATGGATTGATAGATGGATAGCTACATATTGATGTTGTGTTTGCAGATACCCAAACAGTGAGCATGTTCAGTCTGTACTAACTTGATGTCAMTGCTCGTCCTGCAGGAGGTCGTTCGTCAGAAAGTGCGCCGGCAGCTCAGCAAAGAGCAGAAGTCAGCACAGAGGAGGCGTCTGCAGAAAGGAGAGGCCAACTTGGTGACCAAATCCAGAAGAGAGAACCGAACCACCATCAAGTCCAGCATTGAGAGCGCCTCCTTCTGGGAATAAGTTGTAACGTCGGGTGGACTATTGATGGACAAAGAATTMATGTCAACAAGCTTTTGATTCATCTCCTGTGAATAATTTAACTACATCATGGATGGGAAAAAAAACTATCAGGAGAATCACTGACACTAATCTGTTTCCCACTGTTGTGGAGAAATCAAAGAGGACTGACAAAAGTAATTCACCTGATTGTATTTCTACTTTTTTCTGTTGAAACATACCCTCCATGAAACTTGTGGTCTGTTTTATAAAAAGTCCAGTTAAATTATTGACCACTTATTATATTAAAGGGGTGTTATTTACAGTGTAGTCAAACTGACTGCTGAGCTGTGTTGTCTGTTAAAGTAATGGGATTAAWTGGAAARATCTATAAAATATTTCACGTTATTRCACTTATAAAACTAACAATACTTGCTAGTAGTAAAACTTATTTTAATTATTTATTAAACACAAAATTTTGATATGACTATAGTAAACAAAGATTGTAAATAGAGTGTTTTTCTCAAAGTTAATGTTCTGCTTGGATATTTGGCAATGAATAGTAAATCTTTAATACAAAACTATTGGACTTAAAAAATGTAATTTTTAAGATGCAATAAATGYACCTGCAATGTAAATATAAAATCTGACACGAGGCGAAAATCAGGAGAGTTTAGCAGCTCAGGAACCACTTTTTYCTCAGAATTTGCTTAATTTATGTGTAAAGTTTTAAGAAAAGGGGTTGAATTCCCACTTGAACAAAAGCCATTCACAATGAAGAGGCTGAATGGAGCTCAGACCCCAGACTTAGTTTAAATTTGAGTGTGAAGTCAAAAAAAATCCCTCCCCCCACATATCCTAGTTCCCACTTGGATGCCAGAGATGCCAGATATTACTGTTTAATTTGAGAAATCAAATGGATTAATCATATTTTTTTTGTTTTCTAAAGCAAAAGAATAGTGATTTCTGGTTCACTTGGCAACTTTGTGGAGGTCTTAAACTGTCCAGCTCTGTTCAGGGATTAGCCAGCTGCACAGCCAGAGGGGAGGGGCTCTGCATTCCAGCTCCACACCTCTGTTTGTGTGCATGTGCTGAGGGAGCGAGGGGCCCTCTGAGCTAATTGGCAGGGAGAGTGACAAAGGTGGTCTGCTTCAAAAGAGAAACCCTGTTGAGATGCTCACACTGCCGTGGAGGAGGAAGGGAGTGACGAAGTTTGAGAGTGGTGCAGACGCCTTCGTGCTTCGGACTTTACCCCTCCATCCTGAGCTGGGATAGTGGTGGGGGCTGCTAATTATCAAGAGTTTTGTTTTGGTGGCAGCACAGCACACAACTTGGGATGAAGATGARTTGTGAGGAGAGCATCATGTCATACCTATCACACAGTGAGGCTCACACCAGCCCTAAAGACTGTAAGTTGCTTTAAAATTACATTTGATTTTAGTTTTAAAAAAACATATTTGTTTTGATTTTGTGGGACTCTGGGGTGTTGACCTTTAAATTACTCACATATGTCTAAGTTATCCTTTCTACCACAAGTTGCATTGCTGTAATTTTTAGCATAGAATGGGGGAATCAGATTAAGCTCAAATGCTGGAAATTTGTTGATCTGAATAAGTTCTGAGGCATCTCCTTCAGCTTCCATTTTTACATAAACACAAAGGAGTGTTGGCATGCCATATATTCTTTTGTGTATAAATATATAGGCTTAAATGAAAGGTTAGTATTTTGTACACCAACATCGTTAGTTGAAGTGTTTTCTCAGTGTGACATCCATGTATGCAGTGAATGTGGTGGCCATTCTCCATAACTTCTGGGAGCAGAAGCAGGCAGCTCAGCTCAGTGATCCACCTGGTGAATCAGACCRTTTTCATGGAAAGATCCAGACCGAAAGCCTTCTGCTGTACGAGTCTGCACCTTCTCCTGGTCCTCCATACATCTGCTACGTCACACTTCCTGGAGGAAGCTGCTTTGGCAACTATAAGGTGGGTTTGTTATCATCACTGCTGCTGGTTATTATCATTCCTTCGCTTGGTTGGTTTGCATGCTTCTATTGCAAAAAAATTAATTAAAAAAATGACTCAAAGTTGCTGCTGGTAATGTTACTTTTGGTGATCACCACCAATGAAACATCATTTATCCTGCTTGMTGCAAGATCAGCTCTAAATATTCTATTTTAAATATAAATCAGCTGCTAATCTGTTTGTAGTAAACATTTATCAGAAATAGCTTTGATCTAAAGGTTGATGAGCCATTTCATGAAGATATGGGAAGGAGACTCACCTGCCACCATGGAAAGAAAACTCACATTGGATTACGCAATCCTTCACAAACTGCTGGCATGCATTGAGAATGTATTGCTGTGGCCAATAAAAGGCCACAGTTGGCCCGCGGGCCGTAGTTTGGACACTTCTGGTGTAAAGAATGCTGATATGAAACAACTCGTCAACAGTGGATAAGCTACTCTGTTGGGYTCAGATGCTGGGTTTGTAAATCTGCTCTGTACCTCTCTACATCACTGGACAGAAGTGCTTCTTTTGGAAAATAAGAAACACTTTGTCAAGTCAAGATGGGGATGACAAATTCTTATTTTCAAGTGGATCTTTTATRTTTGACATAGCAGTTCATTTTGTGTGACAACTGTGACCCAAAGAGGAGCCACATCAGTTCAGAGAAGGTCTTGTGATTGGTTGTGTTTGAATGCCTCTAGTGTCCTCACTTCAWCAGCGATGTTTTCTGAATTAGCTGTTTTGACATGTAAAATCATCCAAAACTGGAAAAGTATGTTGCACATCCATTGACCCAGACATTTCTGTTTTTAAGTGATTGTAAATTTCCATCTTGTTCCCATCACGCTTTATTTTTCTTTTACATTTGAACCCCTTTTATCCACAGGTATGTGACACTCAAGCGGAGGCTCGCAGGGACGCTGCTCGTGTGGCTCTGATGAACTCGCTCGTGAACGAGCTGCCTTGTCGAAGAATCAGCTCGGACTTCATCACACAGAGTTTGAGCCAGGCTGTCAGAGAGAGYGCTGTGAGTGCGAGAAACTGCGAGTGTTTGTTAGCATGATCAGTCTCAAAAATGCTCATTAATCTGTGCTGCTGTCTGTGCAAAGGTCTCTTTGGACGATGCGTGTGATTCAAGCACCAGTATAGGAACCTACAATCTGCTGCTCCACTCCTACATGGGAAGGAGCATGCTGGAGTTCCAGGTGAAGCAGAAACTCATTGTGCAAAATGTTACTTTTTTTATGTCACAGTTTTGTCTTTTCTCTTGGGATTTTATAAATTGTACAAATAAACAGACCTAAAACTTTCTACTTGAATAAAAAGCAGTAATTCAAACAGTGAGTACAGCCTTTTAAAGTGCCTGTGACATTAAATTTTTTAACACATACGTATGCATTTTTTTAAAAGAGGACATTGATAAAATATTGCAAAGTGAATTTCATGTCACTGAGATGAACAATTGTTGAGATATTTGCCTGTGGAGTAACAGGAAGTGATGTCAAAGGGGAATGTCTGCATGTGAACAGTGTTGCTACAACAGCCAATAACCCAGACTGTAGAGAAGAATCAGATGTTTCTTAAGATTATTTTGAGTCACTATCAGAGAGAGGTGAAGAAGTGTCAGAATTCAAATAATGTTTCAATGAACAAAGACCAGAGAGTTTATTTTTGTTAGAGTTCCTCTTTGATGTCACTTCCTGTTTCACTTTGGCTAAGCCAAGTTCAAGWGAAAATATGCCAGTTATGGGACAAAATCCAACTTTCTTAAATATAAAGATGTTTTCTTTGAYTTTTTGTATTTGAAGGATATGCATGTCACAGGCACTTTAACAATTTCATCATGTTCCTAGTTTTCACCGACCTTCAGTATTAGACTATGACCAATATTTCTACCTTTGTGTTAAACATTCCTGCAGACAGGGGGTTAATAGTTGGAGGAAATGGACTCCTCCATCCAGCTACAACTTGTGAAAAATGGAGACCTGAGAAATGCACAGAAAACGCACACTATGTACACGCACATTCACTAGAATCTAGACCCCCTAAAACCAGCACAGTTTCAAACATGAGGTTTGCACCTTCGCCCATATTAATTTTCCATCTGTGTCTCATTAGATCGTTTCATGTTTAACGTGAATGTCACCAGCACAGGACAGCTGCTCCRGCAGGTTTATAATTTATAGTGAAACTTGAGTGAAATGTATGACTTGTGTCAACCCGGCATGGTTTTGCTTGAAATGTAAAATGTTGCCTTTGTATCAGTAACAGGTACTGACTCATTCACACGCTGATCTCTCTGTAGGAGATGATGACTGTTTTCCAGTTGTTGCACTGGAACGGGACACTGAAGGCTCTGAAGGAAAGGCAGTGCTCTCGACAGGTACAAATTTAAACTTTTATCAGGGTGAGGGAAGGGTGCCACGAGACCACAACTAAAACAACCCATTATGTACTCGCAGAAAAGAAACTGCATAAAAAATACTTCTCAGTAACTAAAACATAGTTTGCTTTTCACATTGAAAGGAAMTAGTTAAAATATTGTTTGAAAATGTGTTTTGTTCTTATAAATAAATGACAAAAAAAAAAGAATTTACCACACAATTGTATTACCTACAGCACAGTTCCACTCCAATGACACTAATGATCCTTTTTTTTTTTAGTAAAATCAAATTTTGATAAAACAYCTCTGCTATGATGTAGTTCTTATTTTCTGTCCCTGTTTCAGAGTGTGATTTCCTATTACTCTCAGCGGGGGCTGGATGAGTACTTGCGAAGCAGCATGGCTCTGGATTGGCTGGGACGGGAGCAGAGGTCCCCAGGGTTACTTGGAGCGGAGCTGCAGGTGGCGCAGAGGGAGCTGGTCCTGGCTCGACGTCGAGGCACAGAGCTGCGCTTCTACAAGGAAAAAACAGAGATCCTTAGCTTGGCTCTGAGCCAAGCATATGTTCACCACCCACCTGATGTCTTTGACCAGTCGCCAAGTTACACAAGCCAGCAAGAACAGCTTCCTTTACACATAATATACAACCAGGATGCARAGATCCACATGTCCTCTTCCTGCGGTCTTTCATCAACTCTTCATAACGACACAACACAGTGTTTTAACACAGAGTTGCCCCGTAGAAGCCCTTCACCGTGTTCACACATCTTTATGCCTTTAAATAACTTTGAATAAATTGATGAAAAGATTATAAACAAAATCATAAAATGTAGTTATAAATGTTTCCGTTTGAGATGATGTGGCAGTTGCAGAAAACAGAACATATTTGTGGTCAGTGGGTTGTAAATGTTTGAGTTTGATAATACCAGGAACGGGTTTCGACACTATAGGTGTTTAACATGTTACAATTTTTATAAAACTACATTTTTTATGAAAACAAAACCTAATAGATCTAATGTTTGTACCTTGCAACTCTAAACAAAACTGCTACAGTTCAGTTTAATCAAACCCTCAAAATGTGTTAATACTTTAAAACTAAGTTTTTCTAAGAGGAATGCTTTTGTTGTTGCTGTAATGCATTTTTTTAGCTCAGTTCTGTTGTGTTTTATGAATATATAATGTAGAGTTTGAAATTTATTAACTTTTGTCTGTTTGTTATTTAACCCTTTCTGCATTCCAGTGCTTTTCCCTTCTTGTTCACGCAGTTCCTCCATGTGTAGCTTGTAAGTTTTCTTTTATACTAAAACTCACTACATTAATGTAAGGTAATTTGTATTTTTTTAAAGTGTCTCATGTTGTTCAATGAACAGCTTATTTGAAATGCTGAGTTGTGTTACTTTTACAATAAACCAGGCATAAAAGCTAACAGTGTTCCTGTTGTCATAATTTTAAGATAAGTCGAATTTATAACTATTTACAATTAAAAATAAAAATAAATGTTCCTTCTACAACTCACCTTTGTTTTTGTATTTGAGCCGTCGCAAAAGTTTCATCTTGAGCTTGTTTTTCGTCTAATAAAATAAAACGYGTTTGTATGATGCTTTTTGGCCTCTGTCGGATCCTGTAGAGGGGTGGAGCAGTCACGTGACCAGATTGCGAGTTCTTCCTGGAACAGACAAAAACAAAACATGACAGCCGACCAGCAGACAAGGACTGTTATTACGTGACATTGGCTTCGACGGGTCCACATCGTGTTTTAATAATGTGAACAAGAATTTATAAAACATTCCAGAGCTGAAAGCCTGCGGCACGAGCGAACAGCTGAATGTTAGCATAGCTTAGCTCGCCTTGTTTGGTGGAGTTTCATCGACAACAGGAACACTGGACTGGTTTCGTTTCTTTAAAAATACATTTTCTGGAAAACATGACCACGTTAAGATATTTCACGTTGCTTTCCTGACCTAAGCTGTCAGTGAATATTCTTTCAACCTGGGGCAGTCCTTATCTTGACAGCACAGACGGGCTTCTGTTTGCTGTTTATCCAGGAAAAGAAAAACATACGATGACTTGTAGCWGATCGGTAGATTATAAGTGATCTTTTCCACGAGGAGACTCTTCGGGAGGCCGTGAACTGAGCTGATGTGATCAGGAACTTAAAATGGAGGCTGTAAGAACAAAGAAGAGCCAAGGCAAAAGCAGCRGAAAGTCTCAGGTGATTACACCAAGAACTGACCTATCATGATGTTGTTTTCCTGCTAATATCTCCCACACATAGAGATCAATAAGGGACCAGTTTTAACAAGTCTAATTGTGTCATTGGACAGGTTTTTGCATCCATCACATCTCCCTTATCAACTCCAACTTTTAAAGTAGATTTATTCAAGGAGACGGGCTTCCAGGATTTCTGAAAACCTTTTTAATTTTTTTWMYTTWRRMYTTTTKGKTKSYTTTTYCACACATTTTCTGTTCAGTCTTTGTACCTGACCATGACAACATGTTGTGCAGTGTGCTTCAAAAATAATGTGTCAGGTCTGGGAAAACTCTGCAGTAGTGAACAGTATCTGAAAGTTATGTTTTTCTAAAATATTACAAAGAATATCCAGCAAAGATCAGACCCAGGACCTGAGCGGTGCATCATCCTTCAGTTGACCATGTCARTTTTTTTCTTTTGTTTTTTTAGGAATCCCCTTGTTGACTCAAAAGCACCATTTGTGGTCTTTGGTACTTTTTATAGATTCRACTAAATAAATTTAAAACATGTTTCATTATGTCCTGCTGTTATTATGAATCATTTAGGCAACAAAAAGTCACACATTACAGAGACAACTTAGCAAAGAAGTGTCTGTAATGCTCGTCTTTTATGCCTGAACGATTCGTCGTGATTCATTATAGTTAAGTGGCTTAACAAACAAGCAAAAACATTCCTCTCCAAAATTGTGACGKATGGGAAAATAGCCAACGAAGTCAAAAGAAATATTTTGAAACACTATTAGAAGAAATATCGACCAAGACCACTTTAAAAGATTAGAAKAAAGACTAGCTTCATCGAAACATGGAAATAAAGAAATTCAGTACTGTGATACAATTATATGTCATTGGTGTAATCATTATGTAATATAGAGACATTTGTTTTAGAAGTACTTACATTTTGAACAAATTTTTATTTAAACTTTGGAAATGAAATGTGATTAAAGAAATATTCTAAGATAAAAAATAATCAATGCATGCCTATATACACGTGTGTTTGAATCATAAGTTCTGATAAAATGTGCTTCACATGTGGACATGATGAGTGGTTTGTAAAGCAAAGTTAATTTTCTGTCTGATTGTTTCTGTTCTCAGAAGGTCAGGAAGCAGAAACAGGCTGATGAAGATAAAAGAGCTGAGGCTCCACCTGCTCTCTGTCATGAGGCCTCCGGCTCTGGCTTCACGGAGATCCCCCTGAGTGAAGCCAGAGCTGCAGCTCCATCTACTCTCTGTCATGAGGTTTCCAGCTCTGACTTCACGGAGATCCCCCTCAGTTTGCCTCCTTCTTCTCCTCCTCAGCCTGAGGAGACCCAGGAGGAGCAGGAGAATCCTGTCCTAACCTTCAGCACAGYGGCACAGCCATCCCAGCTTCCTGCTGAGACGCAGCAGACCTCCTCAGTGCCGACTACATGTACATCAGATTTAACAGCAACTCTACAGTCGAGTCTGAAATTGTCAGCAGTGACACCAAATGAGACAACTCTCCAAACGGAGTCAAACAAGGAAGCAGGAGAGGACATCAGGGTGGAAGCTCCAGGGACTGAACTTAAAGTTGCACAACAAACCTCTGAGCCGGAAAAAGACTTGCAGCCTTTTGTTGCAGCTCAGTTTGACGACCCGAGTGCCCCAGCTTTGTACCCGTCGCTTCCTAATCTGGGGGGTTCTGTGACACGACTCTGTGAGGAAGCTGTGGAAAACTGTGGAAGGGAACCGGCGGTGTTGGCGCTTCCTGAGCAGGAGTCCTCTCCTTTGAGCCTGCAGCCTCTGAAATGTGTAGCTGAGCTTTCGGGGAGCAAACTGTACCCCGAGTTACCCAAAACAGCTCCAGAGATGCAGGTACATGAACGTGAATAATAAATAATTTTATATAATAGCTGTGCGTCTTCTGTTAATTGTGGTAAAACGAGTTACTTCATTAAAACAATTCGTTTGTTTTGTGAATAATCTACCGGTACTCGTCTTAATTTTCACCTGTCATTTCTCCTTCAGGCGTTCTCACTGGAGCAGCTGAGTGTCTGGGAGCCGGGCGGTGGGTTGCGAGCGTGGCTGGAAGGCGTGGACGTCTGTGCCGCGCAGTTCTGCGCTCTGGCCCATCAGGAGAACCACGAGCTGACTGAACTAGTGCAGAACTACTGGCGCTGCCGCAGACAGCTGAGCCAGGCGCACACGCAGCTGCACACGCAGTCGTCGGACTGCAGAAGCACACAGAATCGCCTCTGGAGCTTCAGGGACGAGCAGCTCACGCTCCAGGTGTTTTTATTGTTTATTTTTCTTTTGAATCTGTAAATAAAGTCCTGCGTTAAACAAAGCTGAGTGTTGCTGGGTTGCAGTCACGTGACCCGGATGACGCGTGAATGTCAGATGGAGGGCAGGAAGTGATTTGCTTTGGTTCAAAACACAGCGAAATGGATCACAGCAAGTATGCTGATGCCCTAAATGGGCTGGTGCAGACAAGATATCGCAAAATAATATGCATACATTTAGGATATGACTCATATTATCTTGATAAAAAAAGACTTGTTATATAATCTGGAGGATTTACCCGGTGTTGAGGCGTTCAACATAAACTACTAGCTGGTGCTGCAGACCTCATATTATAACATGAGGCTACGACGAGCCAGATGAAAGCTTTCAAAGCCTCAAAGCTACAATTATTTAGTTTCATGTTGGGTCAAGGATCCAAAGAAAATTTAAATGGCTTTGACTTGTTTCTGCCTGGGTGAGTTGTGCTATTTTAAAGGGGCAATATTATGTGTTTCTCAGGCATATATTTACCATAATAAAGTATCTGTCACCTTTAGCTGTTATTAAAATGCTGTTTTTATGTTTAAATAGAAAATAAACTTATCTTCTCATCACTTCCTCTTCTAAACGCCTTGAAATTGGAAATTGTCCTCTGTCTCTTTAAGAACCTCCTTCCGCTTCTGTCTCGCCCATTTCGGTGTGTGTGTGTGGGGGGGTGCTATGATGCAGTGTGCTTGGCATCTGAAAATACAATTTCCTTAAAAGGTGTTATGAATCTGAAAAGAGCTTCACTGAGTGAGAAGTAGTGGAGCTCAGTAGACAGTTTCAGTTTCACTTTCACATGAGACCCTGCAGGAGTCATGGGCGGGCCGTGTGTGTGAGTGTGTGTTGGGGGGGGGTCTCTGCCATGAGGAAGTTTGGCTTAAAGACACGTCCCAGGGGCGTTTCTGGTCCCCACCTGTCGTTTTGCTCCTCAGCATGGCTTCCTAAAAACGCTGCAGGATTTCTCAAATATGYATGAATGAGTCAAAGCAAGGCTTTGGACATGTTTTTTATGACAGTATAACATTATAACATGATATAAAACTCAAAAAAGTTGATTTTACATGATATTGCCCCTTTAAATAGTTAGCCTATGATAACAATGGTATTGCTAACGCTAACAACAAGTTAACTCCTGTTATTTCTATGTGCTTGGATCTACTTGCAAATAATTTATTTAGTTTCTGTAAACCCAAATTCAAGTAACTATCCAGGAAAATATCTGACAATATGATTTAAACAATACGATCCTGACCTGTTATAAAGTGGTCGCTGCAAACTGTTGCACTGTTTGTTTCCGCACCTCCTGTTTTTAGCTGTAGATTGTTGATCCACTTTTGTCCTACTTTTTCTGCAAGTTTTTAAAATTTAACTCCTTTGTGACACACTACTTTCAGAACATGAAAAAAAACGTTGATATATCTCCTGATTAGAGCGGCTGCAACAACCGTACATGGCACAGAGGTTAGGCATTTTTACACTGAATCAACAGAAGGAAACATGGCTTCATTTACTTCCTGTCCCCCATCTGCATTTCATGACATCAATGCTACATCATCTGCAACCCACCAATTGAGTGCTTTGTTGTTGTGATTTTTCCCTGCAGGGTGTGTGCGCAGACCAGTCTAAGGTGTGTGGATACCACCGTTTCCAGCAGGCAGAGTTTAGCCCGAGCGTCCTGGCCGAGCTGCGGGTTCTGTTCGAGAGCTGCAGTGAGCTGCTCCACCAGAAGGTGGCGCTGCATGCCTACACCGCGCTGCTGTCACGCCTGCAGGTTGAATCCTACCTGCATCGCCTACTCAAAGGTGGGACATTTAGGCGGCTCTGTCGTGTCGGGGTCTCAGTGAAGGAAGGGTTTGAACTGCTGACGTGAAGTTTTCTCTGGTTTTCAGATTACTCTGGCAGCCATTCGCAGCCTTGTTCTCTTCAACCTCTGAAAGAGGCCATCAGCGTCCTGTTTAGTTTCACACGCAGAGTCCTCGATGACGCACAGTTACAGATGGACATCCATCAGTGGCTGGAGAGACTGGTAAACACAACACCAGGCTTCAAACGTCATCATATCCTGATTGAGACTTTTTTATAGTTTGGATTTTAATTTTTTTTACATGTTCTTGTTTTACCGTCTGCAAGGTCATCATCTTGTTGCACGTTGGAGGATCAGAGGAGCACTTTTACCTGCTGTGCCATCTTTTATGCTGTCCTGCTGGGGTGGGAAAGTGGGCTACACCCTTCCTGCAGGTAGAACAGGGACACATACGTATAT
>NW_013952516.1:1318217-1329517 GCF_001266775.1 Austrofundulus limnaeus | reverse complement strand
TCATTACGCTCTTGCGCGATGCTGCGTTCAGGACAAGCATGGAAAACTCACCGCTCTTATGCCAATACGGTCGCAAAGATGCATTTAGGTACCGAAATGGAATTGCATGAACATCCACGTGGTGGTTATGTAAAACAGCGAATCGATAATAAAAAATCTTCATCGACAAATTTACATAATCGACGTCATCGATTATTTCAMCTAATCGGTGCAGCCCTAATCTAAATCATACAAGACCACCCAAGATATTGCATGTTACAATTTCAGAAAGCTGTAACTTTCACATAGAAAGGCTAAAATACACCAAACTTGGTTTGAGTCATCCGTGTTGCATTCCTGTGCATACCATGTGATATGACATCATCAAGGTCCTACTCCCTGACAACAGGAAGTGACCTTTTTTTGGCTAGGAAAGCTTGACCTCTGACCCTCCTGACCTAATCAGCAACAAGTTGTGTCAGAACACAGATGAGAACTTCATCTCACTTGCTTTCAAGCACAAAGACTTTTTAGTGAAAGCTGTGGTCATGGCGGTGCAGCGAATTCAGACATCACACCGTTGACATACGTTTGGCTCTAAATTCCACATATTTCAGCCAATAAGCATGCTATTCACTATGGCTGATCCTGATCYACCCCACTACTGGAATGCAGTCTAATTTTTGGAGGGTGTGGCCTAATTAGACATCATGCTGTTGACATATAATTGGCTCTAAATCACACATACATGATCTGATGTGAGCCAAATTTTGTGTGCATCATAAGGGAGACTTGCTCAACACGTTTGTTTCGTAGTTTGACAAGATCACTTTAGCCCCCCATCCGTCCATCTGTTCACCTTATGAGATTATTTAAATAATGAAGGCCTGCTAACAGTTGGTCACTACTGAATGGCGACAGGGGTCATCAGCAACAGTTGGCGTCGAGTTCTGTCGTGTTATAATAGAGTCCAATGTTCCGACTGGTTGAGTTAAGACCATCAAAAGGTGGTCTTGAGTACTACAACACTACCCCCACGTTTTGTTATTCAGGTTCCTTGTATAACGTTTATTGCTAAGAAGCATCATTGCAACTAAAAATAATCTACCAAACACATTTCCTTATGTCATTTAAAGTGTTTATTTTATTTATTTATTTTTGTGTCAGAATTGTTCAGACTGATCTTCAAAACTAAATGTTCAGATTTATTTTTATCTTGAACAGCTGAATCCCACTTAATACTGCTGAGCGACTGAACACCTTTGACTTTTTAAATATCAGTCTGCTTGCTTAAAACCACAACTACTGCAGGAATGACCCTAATGTGCTGCACCTGGTGTCTTTTCTTTAAGTTTTTATGATTTGTTTTGTCAGTTATGTTTGGTATTTCACACTGTTATCACCATGTAATCTCAAAGCATGCTCTTTTCATCGTACAAATAAAGAACCAAGCATCAGGTAAGGCCACTAAGGAGTGAAGTTTTAGCACCGCGATCCTGTTGCTCTGTGTGTTCAGGATGAGGACCCAGAAACCAGCTGGCTGCTGCTCTGTGAGGAAGATCTGATCTCCCTGCTGAACCAGTTCCCCTTCCAGCAGCTTTACTCACACATGCTGGGGATGAGCAAGCAGGGTAAGGAGGTTCCTCTCTGCTGTGTGTCGTGTTTCTGTCATTCATCACACGAGCTGACGGACAGCTCTGATTCCAGGTGTGTACGAGCCCCAGGCCTGCTCCAGTCAGAAGATGATGCGCGTCTTCGCCTTTGCTTCCTCGCTGATCGAAATCCTCTCTCTTGGTTTACAAACGTACAACAGAGCGCGCTACAGGCAGCTCGTCAAACGAATAGGACACATCATACGGTCAGTGCGCTGCTGACAGGACCAGTCACTGCAACACAGCMGTCAAAACTAAAACGCTCGTCTGATCTGTTCCTCAGCATGACGGTGTGCTACGTGAGCGATCACTGGGCTCAGTATGTGAGCGTGACGGAYGCTGCTGGATCCAGCTCTCTTGTTCACTCCATGTCTTTGGACAAACTGCAGCTGGAGTATGATCATCTCTTCCTCAGAGCTGTTTTACATGTTCTCAGAAACAAAAGGTGAGAAACAGTCGAGTGTACGTCTTAACTGACAGCGATTTTTCTTTACAGGCGTGCAAATGCTGACTCGGCATTCACACTAAAGTTTTCCTGTTTCGTATTTTACTGTAACTACTTCTTCAAACTTACTCAGTCATATATCAAAAGGTTTATCTCGTTCAGGAGATGCGTGCTTTTTTATATACTACTCAAAATAGTTAACTTTATGTACAAGTATTTACCCTTAGAGGTATTTTGAGATTTCTTCAATTCCTTCTAAAGCATCCCTCTCTATCTTTTTGCTAGCCGTTAGCTACTTTTTGCAAATTAATTAATCTTTTGCTACTTGTACCTAATGTTTTCTACTTTTAGTTTCTAGCTATCATTTTTCTGCTTTTAGTTTTCAGCTAGCTTTACATTAACTTTTATTCAGCCTTTTGCTACTTTTAGTCTTTAGCTAGTGTTCTGCATTTAATTTTAGCTATTATTTTACTCCTTTTACATTTTTAGTCAAACTGGCTACATTTAGCTTTTAGCTATCATTTTGATACTTTGATTTTTATGTAGCATTTGCTTGCTTTAGCTACTGTTCTGCTTGTTTTCACTTTAAAAAACTCAGTTTCAGCTCCTTCAACAAAATTTAGCCTGTTATTCATCATTCCCACAGCATTGCCATAGAAAAATATGTTTATCTTATTTATTTATTGTTTTCTCCTGGCAGGTTGGGCATCTGGTTGTTTATGTCAGAGATGCCCTACGGGACTCTGTCCAGCTCTATGCGGTGGAAGGTCCTGTACGTGATGCAATGTGCAGAAACAGCAGGACTGGAAACACTCAGCGGTGTTGCAGACACACACTCCTGCATTCAGGCTCTCAGAGGTATCATTGTACACRTTGAATAAGAAGTGCTAAATATATCCTTTTAAAGCTGAAAAGTATTTAATAAGCACATGCTTTGTTTTATTATTAGAATGCAGTCATGCTGTTTTTCTTTAAACTCAAATTTGATTACATTTGTAGTAAAACTGCAGCAGAATTTGAAAAAAAATATCTTCTCAAAATTTGTTTTGTGGAAGTTAACTTTTAGTTTATTTCTTGTCTTGTTTGTGTCTGGTAACAGACCCAAATCACCAGGAGAGATTTGAGCGATGGCTGTGTGAGGTGAACAGCTCCGATGGCATCTCCCTCCTCACCGCACTCGCACACATGGCCACACCCACTCAGCACTTTGACCCGGCATTCATCACAACCATCACTCTGCTGATTTATCAGGTACCGAAAAGAACTTCTAAAGGAAATACTAGGAGAACAAAAATGAAAGAAAACTCGARTCGTGTTATAACATTGTAGATGTAAAAAGGATGTGATTGTATGTTTGCACTCAATGTGCATTTCATGATCACTTCTTCACATCGTATTTGACCTCCTTTTTCCTGTTTTKGCCCAGGTGTCTTATGTCAGTGTGTCTACCAGAGAAACTTACTCAAAGGTGGGGAGGGAGTTGCTGGCTGTCATAGCTTCAGCCCATCCCCATGTCATCTGCGTGCTCCTGGAGAGGCTGAGAGAGACCATACAGACTGTCGGAATGGTCAGGACGGCTTTCTCAAAACTTCAAGTGTTGTCAAATCRTTTGTATAAATGGTAMARGTTTTATTTATGAATTTGTTTTGTATGATTTAGATGGCTCTGTACTTGTGCAAAGAGCTGCCTCTGAGTCTGTGGAAGCCACAGCCGGAAGAAATATCAGTGATTGGAGCCTGGCTGCTTCAGCATCCTCTGTCTGCWGTGGAGAACCGGTTGGCTTGTGTTATCCTGGAGGGTCTCAACTGGGGTTACTCACAGGTACTCATGAAAACATTGGATTCTTTCTGAAATTCTTAAAAACCCTTTGTAAGTTATAAATACCTAACCTGTTTTGTTTTGCAGGACGGGTCTTTGGCCCTGCCCTCTGTCCTCCACAGTGAGGTGGCTCTGCTGGTGGCTGAAGCTTATCAGAAGTATCTCACAGATAAACCAAACAGTGGCCTCATATCAGAAGGAATCAAACAGGTGACACAATCTCACTTCTGACACTCGGTTTCATTATTCATGATTCTTTTGTGAGTATTTTATCCTGTTTTCTTCTTCAGGTGTCTTACCTTGCCAGTGTCCTTCGTTTGGGCGTATCTCCCGAAGCATCCTTCAGTCAGTGGGCGTGGCAGCTGCTGCTGCGGCTGAAGCTSCATGGAAACTCCCAGAACCCTAAAGGATCCTGGGCAGTGCCTGCTTTGGCGTCTAACCCACCTCCGGAGCTCACACACGCTCCCAGCATGCACTCTGTTCTCAGGGCTGTAAAAGCAGGCCTTCCGATTGGATGCTACCTGTCACTTGCCATGACAGTCGTGGGGCACAGGTTTGTACAAGATGAATGTTTACATGTCTTTGTTCTTTAGAATATAAACTAATATGATTGTATGTTATGTAAGAAAAACATGTGAGTGATAAATGATGGACAAAATTCATTGAAAARTAAATTGTTAATTGAATTGTTAAACTCAGCAAACCCATAACTAAAAGTTAAAATGAGCAAAAATGTTAATAAAAGCTGATGTTCACRAAACATTAGGTAAAAATACAATCTGCAAAGGCATGAAGAAATGATAAAACTATCAAATCTGTAGCTATAAACAAAAATTAACTAAATCACAACTAAATGCAAATGTTAATAAAATAGSAGGTAAAGGCTAAAACTAGCAAAGCTGTTGCCGAAAGCTAGAATGAGCAAAAATGTAACGAAAACCAAAACTTTGCAAAGCATTATTTGAAAATGAAATCAGCTAAAGTTTTAACTYAAAGCTATAATGAATAAATCTGTAGCTAAATGTTAAAACAAAAAAACTATAACTGAAAGCAAAAATTTTCTTAATTGTTGCAAAAAACTAAAATGAGCAACATCAGAGACACAAACTAAAATCAGAAAAACTGTAGCTAAAGGCTAAAACTGGCAGTAGCTTAAAGCTAATTGTAGCAAACCATAGCTAAAAACCAAATATTTTAAAATTGTAGCTAAGAGCTAAAATTAGGAAAACCATCGCAAAAGCTAAAAGGAGAATAAAATCTACTAAAAGTCATAACCTACTATTCTTGATCGAGCCAAACATTTTGATATGTGAATGGATAAAAAAAGCACAGCTTTTGCAAAATTTGTTGAATAAAAACAAAATTACTGAAAGAAACTATAAAAAAGGAAAGCTATTAATAGTTTGTGGTGTCTTTTTACAGACTGGAAAAGTTTTGTACTGATGGAGTTGAGTTGTTAAAAAGTTTGATTCAGTCTCGTTACCTGAGAGCAGCTGTGCATCTGCTGGATAACATCCTGCCTCCGACCTACCCTCTGAGYTTTTACCTGCTCAACAATCCTCAGTGAGTCTGAAAATCTGAATCTGTCATGCAGCACAGGAAGGCTGCCCTCCCACAGTCTGCACTAACCACGCGTATCCTGTCAACACCAGGTTTGTAAGTTGTATCCAGCTGTTCCTGCAGTACGACAGCGTTTGTCCTCAAGGTGTGACGCAACACGTCACACATCGAGTAGCACCACTTCTAACCGGAACCACGTATGGAGACAACGTCCGTCTGCTAAACAGCGTCATTCAGGTACATCAGAACAACTCGCATCATAACGACTTTACAGCTTCAGCTGATGGACAACACACAATTATCACATAAATATTATCACACAGAGGTTTTTAAGATAATTCGTTTTTCAGAGTCACATTGTGGAAAGCTCTCGGCCCGGCCGTGTTGGAGCTGCTGCAGTGCTGGAGTTCTGGGTGGGRATCCTGACTCTGCAGAACTTGTGGTATCGAGACAAAACTGTGCTGTTCCTCATGGATCAGATCTGCTGTGCTGCCTTCGTTCACCACCAGGAGGAATGTGTGCAGAAGCTCCTCTATCAGCAGCACAAGGTATTTACTGTGTCTGCTTTTCAGAAATTTAAGGGCTCGTGTGAATCTGACAGACACAGATCTAGAGTGTGGCAGGCATATGTCCCCAAGCAATTACACTGGCAAGCTCTGATTTGTTTCTGTTTTCATGCTTTATGCCAGAATGCCTTGGGTTACCATGGAGATCGGGGTCTTCTCTCCTCTCTGGTTGGCTGGTTTGCAGGAAACGCCACACCATCCTTTATCGAGGGCCAATCGCTGAGTGAAGAAGTAAGATATTCTGAGGGAGCAATGTTTAATAAGTGCTTTTGATCATGTTAGTGTCTGTGATGCAGGCTGCAGAAACACTACACACACACACACACACACACACACACACACACACACACACACACACACACACACACACACACGTTTGTTCTTGAATCCCGTGGGGACCTACCACTGACTTCCATTCGTTGTTGTTTTTTTATTTTAAAGCCTAACCCTGACCATTTACCCTAAAATTAACCTTACAGGTACCTACCTGACCCTAAAACTAACCTAAACCTTGGTCCTAAACCTAACCCCACACCCGTAATTTGCATTTGGACCCGTGGGGACCAATGCCAGGTCCCCACTATTCACTTCGGTCCCCATGAGGCTGCTTTTATTGGGAGGGAAATTATCCCCATGTTGTAGAAAAAACCAGCAGCGTTCCCACGGGTCCTTGAAATCCTTGAAAGTTTGTGAATGTGAAAAAAAAAGATTTCAAGGCCCTGGAAAGTTTGTGAAAACAGCCAAAAATTACACTTGTCCTTGAAAGTCCTTGAATGCTTTTTGGGGATTGAAGTTCTCTATTCACACGACTGATTTTCATCCTCCGGAATAAAAATAAAAAAACTTAGATTTGTTGCGGTGGATAAATCAGGATTGCGGTAAACCGACGTGGCTTTCAACAAATAATATGAGCCATAGTCATAGGTTTAGCCAATCAGAGCAGGGCTGGGCGGGTCCTTCTTTCTGAGCCCAGGTGAGAGCACCACAGCTCCTCCTGTCCTCACTGAGGGTCTGGACATGTTCACATCCCCTCCTCCCAAACTGAGCTGCTGAATCTCCCAGGACATAATTACATGTCCATGTATTGTAGATATGARTGTAGGGTATACATTTAATCCACTTTCTTTCATTGATTCTGAATCAACAATTTTTATGTTGTTCAGTTTTTCATTGAATTTACATATTAAACATGTTTTTTGAGAACAATCTGCAGCAACAGTAGGTAATTGCTGTCTCGTGTGGTTCTTGAATTTGAGGAAATTGGTACTGGATTGAAATGTCCTGGAATTTGATGTCGACCAAGGTGTGGGAATCCTGAACCCGTCCACATACACACACTCTCTCTCTCTTTGGACCTGACAACCCTGCTGCTGACTGTAGGTTTGGTTCGCCTGGCTGGTGCTGAACATGGAGAGGCTGTTCGAGGAAGAGTCTCAGCTGAGACGCTGTGTTGAGCATGAGCTCCTGTCAGAGCCCAACATCTCTCCAGATCAAGCCTTAAAGGTAAACATAAATACAATGGGCCTCATGCAAGAACCGTTCGTACGCACAGATTTGTTTTTAAGTTCTGCGTACGAGTGATTTAGGAGAATTTGTGGCATTCACCAATGTTTTCTTATTCTAAGATTTTTTTTCAGATACGAACAAAATTCACGAGTGGTCCAGACCTGTCGTATATTTTACGAGCAGTCAGTCTGCTGTTATCCAGACGGGTTTTCCTCCCTAATAACTTTATATTTAGTTAGTTTGAAGATATTTGGAGTTGAAAGTAAATTACACTCCATTATTATGTTGACAATAGGCTATTCTGCTTGAATTAGAGTTATAATTTTAAATGTAATAATTTAGACTAACTATATAAATTGTCCGTCCGGCCGACTTACCCGCTATCGGGTGCGGGGGCAGCAGGAGAAAGACCCTGCTCTCCCCAGCGACACCCTCCGTGTCCTGGGGGACTCCGAGACGTTCCCAGGCCAGAGGGGATACATAATCCCTCCAGCGAGTCCTGGGTTTTCTCCAAAGTGCCAGACTTATTTTGAAAACATTTTAAAATGCTTATTTCAAACCCCCAACTGAGACCACCTGCGACCGCGCAGCGCGCAGGGGGGTACGGTGCGCAGCGCTGTGGCTTCTGAATAAATGAAAATGATTTAACACARTTGTTTATACTTTTAGCAGCTCTTTTTATTCCACAGCTGACCTGCTAAAAATGACAGATTTTCTTTTCTGGATCTCTGACAGACGGACTTCAATCTCTGAACTTGTAAAGTTTTTCTTTTTTTTAGTTTTCGCTGTCATTTTCATGAATGGACACTTCCTGATATCTGAGGCAGGAAGCGTAGCCTTATATGGTGTTTTTAGGGTGGTAATTATGCTAATCTCCTCTCRCGTGCACGAGCAGCTGGATACAAACAGGTGTAATTTACGCAGCTCATTTACACACTTTTCCTGAAGATAGAAGAGTTTGTTGAATCTGACGTGACATGTTCGTACGAACCCTTCGTATGAACAAAAGTAAGAGAAATTTAGGATAAGAATATGAACATGTTCTTGCATGAGGCCCAATGTTTTGGTGTTTTTCACACATTGAAAGACAGTGAACTTTATGTCAGTTAAATAAATGTTAAAAACAATAAAGACTGTTTTCTATTCTGCAATCCAAATATATGACCACAGGAATTTAGAAAATTGGTCTCTGTTACGATGGTTTATGTTTAAATAACAAAGAATGTGTCTGTTTGTGATCCAGAGAGCACAGCAGAGGCTGAAGCTGCCAGTAGCCCCCTCTCTGCAGAGGCTGCAGGTGTATCGCTGGGCGTGTCAGGCCCTAGCCACCCCGCCTGACCACCCCCTCCTCCCTCTGGTCTGGCAGAAGTTCCTGCAGCTCTACCTCAGGCAGCCTGGACCCGAGTACGGGTAAGAAACACAACTATGGATCCAAATTCCCAGCCAGARAAACTAAAGGGAACAAACAACAACATGTGTCTGCATATGTGTGGCCCAACAGGCTGGCTGCAGGGGGCTGCATCGGACGAAGGTTCTTCCAGGCATCTTCTCATGCTGCTTTACTTAAAGACCTGAGGCAGAGAATACAAGAGGTGTCTGACTTCCACCACGCTGCCAGCCAGGCCCTCAGGGTGCCCCCGCTAAACACACCTTCATCAGATTCCAAGGGGGAGGACACCCCCAGTAATGCCCAACCACCTTACCTCACCTCCCCTCAGCTCCACTCAGAGCTGGTCAGGTAGGTTCCTGATGCAGAATGAAATGCAGAAACACACCTTTTTTATTTCAGAAGTGTGTTTGTATCGTTTATTTTATTCAAGCTCCCGGCTGATTGTTTGCCTGCAGGTTGTTTGGTGTGTTTGCCTTGTGGATAGATGATGGGACTCTGCAGAAACAGGAAGTGTACCTTCCCTCCCTGCCACCRGAGTATGAGGCTCACAGACTGGCGCAGGTCATGCAGCGACAACAGGTCTGTGATCGTTGATGTTTTGTGCATTTTATCAGCCTATGTGTGAGAGGCATCCTCCAAGGCCCTGAGCAAGACTCAAACTCACAGACAGACRATTTCATTACCGCAGCTCTACATTAGAACAAACTTAACTCAATAATTTACGTACAGTCGTCACAGATTAGGTTAAAATGTTTTMCCTTCTTGGCATAAAAAAATCCTGTTTTTTTYCCTCCCTTTTTTGTGTTCAGTTCAAGCTTGCTCTGTCCTCTCCAAACACACTTTTAAACATCTCCTCCTCTCTGGGACACAAGTTTTCCTGAGTGCTATTCCTGCATCCTGCATCAGGTTCTACTGTTTGTATCAATGCGCTAAAACTAACAGAAAGTGTCCATAGGGCGTAATTTTTAACACCCCAAYGAGACTCTATTCGGAGGAGCTGAGAGTGCTGGTTATTGCYGACGGGAGGAGGATGATAAATCCACTGAAAAACACAGGGTGTCAATCTGTACTGCCCTATAACTGTAAAAAACTGAGAATGAATCACWGAAAAACACTCATATTCTATTTAAAATTGTCAAAATAGTTGTAAAACACACATAGTAAAACAATACGTAGCAAGATAAGCAAATAACCAGTTTACWTGGTTTCTTAGGAGGAACTACTTTGYGGGGTGAATGTGTTTTGTTTTAGGTAGGTCAGTTTGGTACAATAACTGATGTGGTATTCTGTGTTGTTTTGTTGCAGGAACTTTGGCTGGAGTATATAGATCAGGAGCGTCTGCAGTATGATGAGAGGGAGGTCTTGTCTCTGTGGGAGAAGGTGCAGAGTGAGCCTACGTTCCTGCAGCCTCAGAGTCCAGGCTTCACAGACCACACCAGCCACAGCAATGGTGCTAATCATGAATTATTAATCTGTATTTAGTGGTGAAGTTTCTGCAAACAAAGCTTAAGTTGGCRTCATCAGGAGATTTGTTTGAGTCTGATTTCTGTCCGTCTCTACATTCAGCAAAAGAGCGYATCCTGTCCAATCTGCAGAAGCATCCGGTTCCTCTTCGAGCTCCAGAGCTCCAGGAGCAGAAGGCTCCCGTGGCCGACGTTCCCACCGCCTGTCTCTCTGACTTTAAAGCTGCTGCTAAACTCATACAGCAGGACCTCAGYATTTTGCAGAATCAGGCCAGGTACGTGGAAATCATTTTCACAGTGTCGGTGAGCTAAAAATCATCACTTCTTCCTACAATACTTCGTCTCTGTGTTAGGACTGCGGTTGCACGTGAAGCCCAGCAGGTGGCGATGGAGCAGGAGCTCCTAGAGAGCCTTTCTGTGCTTTTTAAAAACCAGCCGGAGCAAGTTACCATGACCCTGGAGTGTAAAGGGAAGGGAGGACAGCCATGTCAAGGACCAGCGAACATCACCGTCACAGTGAGAACCACTCACCCCGCATTTTCCTAACCAGTTTATCGTTTTATATTTGCTAACCTGTGTGYGTTTGTGTGCAGTGTGAGTGTGTCCAGAGACAGGAGGCCGTGCACAACCAGATCACTTTGCTGCGCAGGGACATCAAGAAGCTTCAGACTGATTCTATGGCCGCTCCGCCTCAAAGCTTAGCCCAAGCTGCTGTTCACACTGAGAACTTCATCACGTTAGTGCACACAGCTTTCAGCTAATTACAGAAAAAACTAGAATACTCGAGTTTGTTTCAATACAACATCATCGTTTTGACTCGTGGGTATGCTGTCATATAGGAATGTGCGATATGGCAAAAAATTCATATCACGATATACATTATGATGAGTGGCAGTAACAATATATATCACGATATAAAAC
>NW_013952516.1:1309745-1316632 GCF_001266775.1 Austrofundulus limnaeus | reverse complement strand
ACACACACACACACACACACACAATAACTTTAATGTAATAGATATCTGCATCCATTGGATGCTGTTTTTGGGATCACCTGCTTCATTTTAAGGTGGTAAAACAAATTGCTTGTATTTATTCCTTTCTACACACTTTGCAGATTATTTTTTCTGTACTCCACGTGTTTAATCTGTGCACGCTCCAGCGGGGTGACAATCATTATAGTCGCGCTTTGGAGTGCGCGCGCATTCGGCCGTGCGTCGTCGCGCTGCGACCGCAGGAGAAACGAGGTCCAAACTGATTTTTGTGCGTCCCACCTGAGCACTGACTTCACCTGCACTGACAGTCGCCTCGCTGCATGGAAATGAATGGAAAGCGAGCGACGTCGCCTCCCGTGTGTCGAGCCCTACACACATGCAGCGGCGCGCGCTCCTCCCGCAGCAGGCAGTGTGGTCGGTCGGCATCTGACCGGAGGACGCGCCGTCACGTAAATATGTAAACAGTTCGGCGCTCATTTTCACACACCTGAACTAGGTCCGGATATGTTTTCCCCCCTCTTCATTTGCGCTCTCACCCATGCTTCCTCTGTTTTGATTCCAGACGGTTAAGTCATCAAAAAGAATTGCGCGGTTGGCCGGTAGACTACAGATCTCTATCATAGGAMAAATTTATATAGTTTCTACCGTATATTGTTTATATCGCACATTCCTACTGTCATATTTTATTTATTTTCTTCTTCAGGGCTCTTGTGAATAATTTCAAAGCACAGAAATCTCCAGCTGTGCAGCAGGTTGGTGTGTYGGCCTTTTACCAGGTGGTCTCTTTTGTGTGTGAGGACACGCTGCGGCATCCCCCAACACGGCAGTACCTCTCGTCGTGTGTGGAGATACTGGGACAGGTGTGCAGCCACACAAACATACTCATTTCCACATTTTTATCAGGCAGAGATTTTTGCTACATCTATCTTTGTTATTGTATTATGATAAAAAAAACACAAAACATCCTCACCTAATATAAAAGAAGACCACTTGCCTTGCTTTTGAAGGATTTATGTTTAATGGCGATTGAAGAAAAGCTTGTTTCTATCTTTTTACCATAAACAGCTTGAATTGCATCAGACTCTAACCCTCTTGGAATTTGAACAYGTTTAAAACAACACATGTCCACAGTTATCAAAAGCCTATTAGAATAAAACACACCCTGTGCCGTTTTTAAACTTACAGCACACTTTCTGTTTAGGACTGCATCACAACTCTGCACAAACATGGATGAATGTTTGATTAAACTATCATACCTCACCGGCACATTCACTCTCTGCAACACAAATAGTGAATGGATGCTTGGAAAACATCACGCAGGGCGAAGACGTGCAAAAACTACTGCAAAACATATTAAACAGGGAGACACTTTTTACAGCTGGTGAAACAGTTGTGTGGTAATGTTCATAAATATTTTGCACGTGTTTACTCTGCTGATGGTTTACACAGTAGTTTAGCAACGTCTCTGAGAGAAAAGACTTGTTTTACAAATGCTGACCTGCAGTTATTTGAAGGAGACATCAGGGATGAAGCTACATTTTCAGCCTTGAGGAGGTGGAATACCTCAGTTTTAATTTAAGCTTTTTCAAGTCACTGTMAAAAACTTTTTTATTGGACAGTGTGGAAAACAACGCTTCAGATCATCAGATGATTGGATTGCACCGCACAAGACGAAATACCATTCAGCACCTCTGTAACAATAAATACTAAAGTCTGTAAAAAGATGCTGCAACCCAGGCCAGAATATTTGATTTGCAGTAGTATTTTAGTTTGGGAACAGTTCATCACAGGACTGCAGGACAGAAACYGACCGAGCATTTCTTTGATCAAATGGACAAAACTGTTTAAAAATAAAAGTTCTTTTTGTATAACTCATGTTTACATTTAACTGCATTTTTTACATTTTATTTGCAGGTTTTTATCCAGGGAAATGCAGATGAGTGCGATCGTGTCTTGAAGGCCATCCTGGAGCAGAGGCTTCTTTGTCCCCTCATTTCCCCCTTCTTCACTCCAAACGCAGCCCCCCATCAGTTCGTCTCGCTCTACCAAGACGTGGTGACGTCTCTTCACCTTGACGTTGCTGATGTCATTTTCATGCTGCTCACTAAAGTGAGTCCACGCGCAAACACRTCGAATGATGGCCTTTTTCATTGGCTACACCTGCATGTCTTCAGTTTGCTCCTCCTCTCCTGCAGTTTGATTTGTCCCACTGGCTGAACGAGGCTCATCCCGTGTTTTCGGAGAGAACTCGTCTGCTGGAGCTGATCCACGGAGCGCTCTGTGTCTGCGGCCGAGACCCCGAGCCGGAGCTTCTCACACCTTTCCACCTCTTCACCAAACACTGGACCATGCTTTTACGCCACCACTTCCCCGACCATTACAGYGACTGTCTGCGTCTGCTCATGACCAGTGAGTTGATGTGTTCAATCCAAGCAACCAATAACAGCAGTGCTTTTACATTATGCCTCTCGATTGCATAAGTTCACATTCATACAGGACTTGATTTGTTTTGTCTTTTTTTTGCATTGAGAAAGTTTAAGAATGAAACTAAGTAAAGGAGTGATYGGAAAAGTACATTTGTCACCAGCAGCATCTGTTCACATCTTGTTTGTAATGTTTTGTGGTGAGACTGATGGATAATGAACCATGATTTTCAAAACAAAACCCTATTGTTCTTCTTTCAATGGGTGCAGAGAAAACATCAGTCCCTCTGAAATTATGCCTCCTACTCATTTTTCATAAATAAAATGAATAATAAAACGGTGAAGTTTGTTGAATGCTTCCATTGATCTAAGCTTTTTTTGTCTTTTGAAGTCTTTCATTAAGAGAATTCCTTACAGAGCTAAAAACTTGTATTGAGTTTTGACTCTATGAATTATCCACTTCAGGTATTTTTTTTTTTTTAAACAAAAGCACGTTTTTATTTACCAGGTTCATCAAACCAGATGCTGAGTCCAGAGTGCTGGAAAGTGACGTTGCGAGTGCTCGGCTGCTTGCCTCCATCCCGAAGCACCAAGAGCAAACCTGAAGTGTCCCTTGGCAGCACTGTTGGACCCTCAGCTTCTCCCTACAGACCCCCCATCAGTCTCTCGCCTCAGCAGGTGTTGTTGAGTTCAGTCACTGTTTGTCAGTAGTGAACATGTCTTTGTCAATGATTTCATCGTTTGCCGACAGGTGGACGAGACAGTTGAGTGGCTGAGTGAGTACTTCCTGCGAAGTCGTCTCAGTAAGCCTGACCTCCGCAGCTTCGGCCTCTTCTCTGCCTGGGTTCCCTACATCAGTCACGTCGTTACCTTCTGGGAACATCTGATTGGTTGTGTTATCAGTGTGCAGGTCAGCAGCTGCGCCAGAGAGTCTGTGGGCAGCAGCAGAACGATGAAAGGTACCAGCAGATTGATTTATTCCAGTGAGGTGAAGCTTGGTGATTAGTTGTTCAGTTTAAAGTGTCTGTGACATGCAAATCATTGAAATACAAAAAGCCAGCAAAAACATCAGTATATTTAAGAAACGTAGCACAATGCACCTGATTTTATTGATTTTGTCACATAATGGGCATATTTTCCTTTGAATTTCGTTCAGCCAAAGTGAAACAGGAAGTGACATCAAAGAGGAACTCTTTAAGAAAAGGAATTCTCTGGTCTTTGTTTATTGAAACAATGTCATTTTAACTCTGACACTTCATCTCTGTCTGATAGTGACTCAAAATAATCTAAAGAAACATCTGATTCTTCTCTACAGTCTGGGTTGTTGTAGCAATGCTCTGTTTACATGCAGACATTCTCTTTTGACATCACTTCCTGTTACTTCACATACAAATATCTCCACATWTGTTCATCTCTGTGGTGAGAAATATATTTTGCAATATTATCGTTGTTATCTTTTAAAAGATGTACATACTTATTACAAACGTTTGATGTCACAGGCACATTAACATTCAGTTTTATGCAGATCTTTAGWTAAATGTGTGGCGTCCTCTCACAGCTCTGCAGGACCTTTACAGTAAGCTTGGGAAGTTATTTAAGCCCTGGATCTTTCCCCTGGACAGCGGTGAAGGCGGGTAAGTGTGGAACAACTTCTGCTCTCATTTTCTGTTGTTTATAAGTATGTTTGATAAGGGGCACTTTTATCAGAGAGGCAGATGTGAAACAGATGTGAGCTCAAACTGAACAGACTAAATAGGGCAAACCGTGTGGGGAAAAACATACACCACAAGATTTTTCTGTTCTGCTTTGTTCTAGTTACAAACATGGGCTAATGTTGGTGGTAATCTTTAGTTTGGTTAACCACTAAACATGTGTGTATTGTTTTATTCTTTTTTTTCCTCAGTAACATTAAGTGTTACCCTTGGTTGGAGACAGACGCGAGTGCAGCGGGACACCTGGTTGCTTTGTACGTTCAGCTGACCGACACACTTCACCACAAATTCAGAGGTAGGGTTTAGGTGGTCACACTCTATAAYAACTCTATAATAACTACACATTATTTAGCCTTCTTCAGTCATTAATAAAGGTTTGAATTGAATCTGAATATGATCTGATTTCCACAGRTGAAAAGGAACTTGTGGCCCTTCAGGGTTTTGTCTACATTTAAAAAAATATTCATAAAAGCATAAATAGTCTTTACTTTAAAAGGGTTCACAAAAAGGCTGAAATACTAGCAACTGCCTTATGTRTTGATGCACTGCAGGATTAGGAAATAGCCAATTAAAGTGTTCTCAAACCTTCAATACAYGTCTAACACATGGTGTAAACATACATTTATATGAGTATGCATATAAACACRGTATATAGTTTTCTTGATGTTTTTGCTCAAAATTCCATGCTGAAATGTAATTGAGTGTATCTCAGCATTGACAAACTACATAATCTTGGTATCAAAATAAAGCTAACACTTAGGAGATTTTAKTAGAAGTGTAAGTATTAAAACWGCTGYTGTTGTTTTAGATTTATTGAGGATGGAACATAATTTTTTTACCTTTTTTTTCCCCTCCCGTGTGAATAATTTTTTGCATTTGACAGTATATAACCTATTTAAAACCATAATGAAGTAAGCTAAAAACTCTTGGAAACCATAAATCCACTTGTGGACATTACCTGTGCAAAGATTCATGCTGCTAAAATTACCTGGAGCAAAGTTACAGAAGTTTTAGTAAAGAAATAATTTTGTGTTTTGTCATTCTGCACAGGACAGACCATGATGGTACCAATAGTAAATGTTAAGAAATCTAAAGGTTTTTAATTGCAAAAGTTATTTATTTTTTCTTACCTGACTGAAAAGACTTATTGAATGTTCTTTTGAAAAATTATCCAAACATTTATTTTGTCACCATATGTATTATATAAAATAATGAGAAATTATATTTGACTTTAGTTGGATCATATTCACTCAAAATCAAGTTAAAAAAAACTTTCAACACACTTTGCAACATATTTTGGTATCTGCTTTGACTTGCTTTAAAAACAAATGTCAAAAATGTTTCCTTTACAGATTTGCTGTAATGTATTTACAGATTTGCAACAATCCCATTTTGTACAGTTTGTTTACTTTCTAATTCAACTGCCTRTCATTTAAACTGTTTTTGTTTTGTTTTTGTTGGATGTAAATATAGTTTCCATGAGCTTTTAGCCAAGATTCTTATTGCTAGCTTTCTATTGATACCAAACATGTCAAGATTCAACTTAAAGATCTTAAAGGAGACATACTGTATCATGCTAAATGCACCTTTTTTTTTTGCATTTATAAACTATTTTTTGTGCAATTATACTGTCTAGGAGTGTAGAAAACTTTAATTTATTCTGTCCAGTTACTGCAAAGATATTTTTATATTTTTTTATGGGTCAAATTTTTCAGTTTGTTCAAAACCTACTGTTGCTTATTTCGTTTCATTGTTTATTTCGTCACACTTTTTTCTTCAGAACTACCATTTATGGTAATGTATTTCGGGCCAACTGGTTTTCATAGTCTGCCATTTTTTTCCTCGCTGTGTGATTTTGTAGTCCATAGCGTCATGCCGAACGCTCGAACGCTCAGGGACCTGGAGGGGGCGGGGTGTGAAATGTCTCATTTGTATTTAAAGAGACCGCACCAAAACAGCTTGCTCTGAGGCGCAACTCAGAACAGGGGGAAAGCAAGGAAAGCAAGGAGTCTGGAGCAACAAAAACGAGGAATTTAGACAAAGCATTGCAGTTTTATTTTAAATAGACCATAAGTGAATGATTTAGATGTGAAAAAGAAGGATTTAAAAGCATGATATGATACCTTTAAGTTAACAGAAGTTAAAAGATCTAGAAAACGGGAAATTCTGGTTTGTCCCGGTACCGGGGTCATGGGGCTCCAGAGGTTAATGTGTTATTAAGCATGAGTAACCAGTGAGTATGTTGGCTTTGGAAGTAATTTGCCTTTTTGGGTAAAACAGTTATTTATAGCCTATAGTTGTGAGTCATCCTTAATGATGTTTTCAATGTTAACTAACCATTAATTAATGATTAAGTACTGCTAAATAAGGTGTAGTTATTATAAAGACACTGTGTCCACATGAATGTTTCAGATCGCCTGCTGCCTGGTCAGAGAGGGGCTCTGTGGCTGTGTCTGATGCAGTACTGTGAGAACTGCACCTCCCCCCGCACACCGGAGTACCTGCTTTACCTGTACCACACACACTTCCACAGCCTGCCCTGGAGACATCTGCATCCCGATACTCAGCTCATGGAGCAGTTCTTCAATGTGAGATACTTTGACTTTTGGATTTGCTGTTTTTGGGTCCTTGTCGCAGGGGCAGAGCCAGGGGGTGGCAAATCTTTGGCCACCCTATTGGCCACCCTGCAGTACACACCCCTTCCACAGTGAAACAACCTTTAGGGGTGTAATAG
>NW_013952516.1:1299055-1309402 GCF_001266775.1 Austrofundulus limnaeus | reverse complement strand
GTTCACTGTTCACTGTTCACTGTTCACTGTTAGTGAATTTAGTGTTAGTGATTATCAATATTGCACCTGTTCATTGGGTAAAAATATTAATATTAATTTTAAACATGCAGGGACATCATTATTTTGCACAATGATGTGTTACAATTAAAAATAAATCAATAAAAATAAAAAGCACCCTTAAAGTCATTAGATATGATAAATTGTGTCACATTAATTAATCTTATCTCAGCTGTAGCAGTGAGTTTAAAACAGGATGATGGAACTACAGTAGTTTAATGAAGAATCTGTCTCTGAAATAATTATTAAATCAAGTGTTAATTTATGTAGGTAAGAGTATGTTTAAAAACTTGGTAAAATACACCAGAATGCAGGAAATGGCATCTATTTCGTTCAAAATTTTCTGGGGGAGGACCCCCAGACCCCCCAACAGTGTGTCTCCCCACTTTTAAAATGTTCTGACGCTCAGCTTTATAAGGTAGTCACTGCCTGTATAAGGACATAAGGAAAAGACAAAAACACAACTAGCTGCAGAAACTTTCAAGTAAAAAAGATGTAATTGTCCTGGCCACCCCTGTGTGAGTAGTGGTCCCCGTCTGGCTTCGCCACTGCTTGGTCAATCCAAGTAACCTTAACTTCAATTATAAATTTTGGTTAAAACAGAAGTTAAATCTATTATGAATTTTGATGTTTTGTTTAATTTTGTGTCTTTCTTTGCCTACAGGTGGAGCGAGGAAGCCCCAAGAGCTGCTTCCTGTTCATGGGGGAGCTGTTGTGTGAAGTGAACTGGGTCAGCGTCCTGAGCGAGCACTTACAAACACCTCCCGGCTTGACAACCTACCCCGCTCTGACGGACGTGGCAACGCAGAAGGAGTCACACACCATGTTGGTCTATCTGCTGTACATGCTGGTTTTTCTGGCAAAAGAGGAGCAACTCCTGAATAAACAGGTGAGTTCAGATAAATCAGAATCAAACCTCTTCTCTCTTCATTCGTTCATTTTACACGTTCTTCCTCTTCATCCTCCAGGACGCTCCTCTGCTCAGTCTGTTGGTTCAGTCCACCGCTCTGCCCTGGCACCGACTTGACCTCTCCTCATACCAGAGCATTCTGGGATACGTCAGCACCCACTACCTTCCATCTCTGCTCCTCAGCTCTGATTCTGCTCCTCAGCTGCTGCTGAAATTACTGCGTAGYGCTGCAGGTCTCCACCCACACCCCAGTGAAGACCCGCACAAGGTGGGACAGTAAAGTGCCTTTTATTTTCTAATTTGAAAAGAAAATACGATTTATTAGACGCAGTAAATGGAGAGTCTGGTACTTTTAGTTCGTGCGTTGCCGTGAAGAGTCAACGTTGGGTCGAAAATGTAGGAGTTTTTTTTGTGTAATTTGTCATACAGGCATAAATCCTTAATGAATGCATTTCTTTTTCTGCTCAGATTTTTTTATGATTCATTTGAAACCGTGACTGAACATCACAGAATTTACTCAGAGCTGTTTTATTATGAACAAATTTCATGTTGGAGGGTTTAAAAATTCACAAATCTCTGATATCAGCATCCCTGCTGGCCCTTGGCTCCCACTTTCATACGTTTTGTGTGAAAGTGGGAGGTTTGGATCATCTGCACTGAATTTATACTTAAACACTTCAGTTTTCATGGCCAGCCCTGTATCTTGCAATTAAAATGTATTTGTGTACACTTCTCATAGCTGCTTTTGATGTAGAGTACCACTCTTATACAAGTTTTTGTGTTTAAAAAAAACAATATAACAGCTTTAGATTTATGTTTTCTTTTAAATACTTGCTGTAAAGTAGTTTGTTGTTACCAAAAATGCTAAAATATGCAAGAAAAGCTTTGAAAATTAGATAAATTTAACATCCAATTTCCTATAAAAGTTTCCTTTTTTTAAAAAGTTCAGCTACTATTTCATCGTATGATGAAGCTGTATTTGGTTTCACAGTATGAGTGAAATCATGCCCTGCGTAGAGCTCAAGAAAAGCTAAACCTGTAGATATTTGTCGTCCAGGAGGAAACCCTGAAGGCAGGAGGTTATATTTGCTGGTGCGTGCAGTCGCTGGTGACTCTGGAACAAGGAGGTGGCATCACCCTCGGCAGCCTGCAGGCTCAGCTGGAGGCACTTCTGGAGAGCGTCGTTACGTTCAACCCCCCAGGTGGATTATCCTCAACGATCCAACAACCTCTTTTATCCGAAGCGTAAACTAGAAATTAATTTATTTTTTTCACTGTTTTTCCGTGCAGAGGTGGGTCTGGAGCAGAGGCACATGTCGTTCTGCAGCCTTTTCAGTGACGCGTTGGCTCTGCTCAACGGGGTTGGGGTCTCTACAGGCGAGGCTTTGGCCGCTCATGTCATCACCTGGCTGGACAGGAAGGGGAGGGGCTTCCCGATCCTGCCTCTCCTCACCGCCTGCTCGCGCTGCCTGGCATCGGTGCGACACATGACGCGCATCATGGAGGCGTGCATCACGGCACACTTCAACCACGGTGAATATAACTTCTTTTGTGGCGTATGAGATTCATTTCTGTTAGCTTTTAAGTAGGGCTGTGAAATTAATCGAGTTAACYCTGACTAATTTTAGTGCTGCATGGGCATGGATTAAAAATTTTAATTGCGATTAAAATTTACAATCACTTTACTTTGGCTGARTATGTAGGTTTGTATATTGCAATGCACTCAGTGCATGCCAGGTCATGTTTGTAAATGAGAAGTGGTTCTCAAACAGTTTACCTGGATAAATAAAGGTTAAATAAATAAAAATAAAAAAACTCCATGTGTAACACATTATGTACAGTTTTTTTTTTCTTATTGTCTTCTTAATGCTTATTTTATTTTATTTATTTATGTTTTGCTGACAACTGAGAGCTTAGTATCTATCTTTCATTCCTCATGTAGTTCTCATTTGGAATGAAAATCCTTGAATTCTTGATTTAACCTCATTATTCTGCACAAAATTTAACTGACTCAAATATGTTTGGAGCATTTTTAGATCCCGTTTTATATTCAAAAGATCATGTCTAAGCATCAGTTTTGTTTTCTAAATAAAAACATTAAAAACTAATTAATAACTCAAGTAATTTATTTCATCAATATGCAATAGAAATGTATATTAAATTTAAGATTAATCATGATTAATTCACAGCTACTTTGGGATTAATCAGATTAAAAATATTTATCATTTGACAGCCCTATTTTTAAGAGGATGATAAAAAGCTTAATAATTTGTCTGTTTTCACTTCAGCTGAGGAGGAATCTGTAGGTTGGGGTCCTGTGTTGGCATCCCTGCAGGTGCCTGAGCTCACGATGGACGACTTCCTCTCAGAGAGCCAATCAGGAGGCAGCTTCCTGACGCTCTACGCCTTCATCCTGCAGCGCCTCAACACTGAATGCACACAAGCTAATGACCGGAGGATCCTGGGTCTCATTACCTCGTGGACCACCCAAGTCTTCCCCAGGTTTGTCCGTGATGTCAGTTTWTGCTCTTTATAACCTGCAGACACATTAGACATGTGGTTTGTGTCCAGTGGTCCCGGTGATGAAGCAAAACTGTTCCTGTGGTGGCACAAAGCCTTGAATCTGTAYGTGGAGCAGCTGCAGCCACAAGCAGGTCAAAGTGAAGTGTCAGGAGTCGTCATGGGTTTGTTGAGCTTACAGAGCAGGCTGCTTCAGCTCGGAGAAGAGAGACAGAMCTCTGGGCTTCTGGGAGCCATAGGCCTTGGGAAGAGGTCTCCTGTTTCTAATAGGTAAGCAAACCAAAACAACCRGAGCTCAGTTTGAGTGAAACCATGATTCTTTTAGGTTATTTTGGATTTGCATCTAGGTTCAGAGTGGTTGTTCGCAGTTTGGCAGCATTCCTGACCGTTCAGATGCAAGAGACTGAGCTTAGACTCCAACCCACCCCCGACCTGCAGCTCTCTGCAAAAGCACAACAGGTACGCACTAAAACATTCTGTTTCCTTATACCAGTTAATAATCTCCTAAAAAAAACTTAAATTTCATTTTTTCTTTTTATGAATACAGACAGTGGGAATGTTGGAGGCCATGTCCAGCAATAAGCAGTATGCTGAGTCAGAGGAGGCTTTGAATAAGGCTGTCCAGTTCATCCGCTACCCAGGACACTGTCTGAAGGACGGCCCCCGACTGCTGGCCCTGCTCGTCAACCTCCTGTACTCAGACCTCAGATACCTTCACGTCATCCATTAACTTGAACATTTGTCACTTGGAGATTCAGAAGATGTTACCTTCCTGTGGCAAAAAAATAGTGAACTCTTTGCAGACAGAAATCTTACTTGAGCACAAAGTTTTAAGGTTGTGCTGAAATCACATTGGTTTTTCTATCAGTGAGGACTTTGCATGGCTGAAGACGATGTTGTGAAACTGATCTTTTTTGTTTTTGACAGATAATAGATGATGAAGCCGGTCAGAGGTCAAAGCATTTTATTTTTGTGCTCATCTCTGACGTTTTTAGCACTTTACTGTCTTCTCTTATCTGTAATGCCTTCTTGTTTTATTTACCTTGCCTATTGATTGTTGTTTTATTTTTTTTAATTGCCACGAGTTCTGCTCATGATTAGAGAAGCAGTATGTATTTATTGAAGCAGAAATCTTGAATCAGACTGCAGGGCCGGGTCAAATTTCACACCTGCATGTGGAATCTAACAAAAGAAAAGATGAAGGGCAGCAGATTTAATAAGCTTGTCTCGTTGTACCTTCTTCTTTCGTGGTGGGAGACATGCCAAGTAAAGCTCGTGGACAGTGTTTATTGCCTGGTAAAACCCTTTTTCTCTCGATGCCACAATCTGATAGGCTCAATGCTACAGTGTACACATACAGACAGATATGTTTGAAGTGATCATACAACATCTCGCCAGTATTATTCATGTTAAACCAAAAGTGCTCTATTTCTAAAAACGTTTTGGGGATTCTTTGCCAAAGAGACGTAATTTTCACCAGCTCATTATGCCTAAACTATTTACTCTGGTTTCATCCGACTCTGCTGTGTCCTGAAACTGCAGTGTAGAAAAAAAGTCCACACTCACTAAAGTGCACCCAGCTAAACCTACAATGTACCACTCCACTCAGCTTCCTTATAAAGTGCTACATGCACTGTAATTCAGATGGCTCATGCTGGTGGTATTTTACATTAAGAAGGATGTGWTGCTGTTGGAGCCTTTATGTGATTTGGCTTTCGTATACTTGTTTAAGGATAAAAGCATTTTTTTTAAATGTTCAAGGCCGTTTTCATATTTAATTACCCTCATCGGCTCGCCACTCTGTTGCTCTGTACCGTTTCAGAAACAGTCGAACTGCTCCTCAGCAGCGTGGCGCTCGCCTTATTCCAGTGTCGCTCTGTGAGGACTGTTAATGTCAGGAGCATTTTTTTTTATGAGTCACTAATCAAGAATTCGGCTTGGGTTGTGGGAAAAGGAGCGACAGAGTCTGGCTGCACAAAGACAAGTACCGTAAATAAAGTGGACTGATTGTATCTCTGGATCTGTTTAACCTACCTTCTTTATAMATGCAACCTCTGAAACTGGTCTAAATTCCCAGGAGAGACAGTTTTACAGCAGACRATGAACATAGATGAAAGTGAAAAAACTTCTCTATTATATACAAAAGTTTTAAAACAGCTTTCAAACAACCAGACTTCCCTGTAATATTTTAAAATAATATTTTTTCAGTGTTTCTGAAAGTTTTGAAAGTTTATGTCAGGTTTTCAGCTAATCGCTCTCTGACAATCACCATGTTGGGGCTAAAACACTTTTATATCAAACTGGTTTACTTGCTGCTGGTAACAAAGTACCTAAAGACCCAATTTACGATTGATTCTTCACTAAATTGTCTGTTAACTGTTGTTGTACTGGATCATCCCTGGAGTTTAAGAGGCTTTTCATGCCTGAATGTTTTAGTGGTCAAAGTTAGCCTGTTAAAAAAACAAAAACAAAAGACACCTAACTGAAAATCATCAGGTACTGAAGTTAAAATGAATTTAAAAAGGCCAAAGTTCAATTTTGAAAGCCTGAAGGACGTTTGATCAAGATCACTTTAAAACATGACATAAATTTGGTTCATAGGCAGAAAATATAAAGAAATGAAGAGTTTAGCCAAGATAAATAGGCTACCTGTCCATATTGTTCATCCATCCATCCTTCTCTCTTTAACAAAAAATCCAGTGATTGACAGTTGTACAGATTTTTTTTACTTATCATATTTACATAGATTTTAAAAGTTGTATTTTTGAAGTGCTCTCCTCTTCATCTTAAAAATGGGAATGGAATAGAAACAGCCTTTATTGTCCCTCACCATGCGGGGAAATTCAGGTGTAATAGCAACAGCAGATACATACATCAAAAAAGCAATAATAGAATTAAAGATAGTAACAATAAAAATTAAACATAGATCAAAATAAGGCTATCAAGATGAAAGTAGATAAAAATAAAAGCAAGATAMCATGCAGAAAAATATGAAATTACAGGAAAAAACAGTCATGGCAGACTCATGGTCCGAGGGGGTGTGCAAATTGTGTCAAACTCAAGACATTACGTTAGTGTTCCAGTACAGGAAAAATGATGTACAGTTGCCACAGGTTACTATTTATGTAATGATTGAGAGGTAGAGTTGGTTGGCGTGCAAACACAAGCATGGATGCTTATCAAGATTGTTGGGAGCAGTGATGGTTATAGAGTCTAACAGCTGATGGGAGGAAGGATCTTTGGTAACGCTCCTTTGTGCATTCAGTATGCAGCAGTCTGTCGCTGAAGGAGCTCTGCAGTTCAGACACAGTTTCATTCATTGGGTGGGAGACGTTCTCTGTCATTGATGTTAGTTTACCCAGAATCCTTCTGTCTCCCACCACCTGCACTGTCGAGGGGGCATCCTACCACAGAGCTGGCCTTCTTGATAAGCTTATCCAGCCACTTCCTCTCAGCTGTAGATAAGCTGCTGCTCCAAGATCTTTGAGAGTAACATCAATGATACTTACGTTTCCTTATCATGTCTTTGGCTAACTTACCTTAACACTGATTGTTATTCAGACTCAAAGACCGTACCTGGTTTGTCTTACCTYTTTAGGAATGTTTTTGATATGAACACCTACATTGTCAGAACCATAAGTCCTTTTGGGGACCAAAGCCCAGTCCTAATGCCATTTTTAGGTTAGAGTTTAAAGATTGGGTTAGGGTTGAGTATGTACTCAGGGTGGTTAGGGTTAGAGAGTACAGAAATGGATGGAAGTCAATACACGGTCCTAATAAGGACAGAAATACAAATGTGTGGGTGTTTGTCCTAAAAATAGCTTTCTCTGTGCCTAAAGCTGCTGTTGGTTAGACTGAAGCTACACTTTCTTTGTTCAGCGCTCCTGTTCTGACAAGCATTATTGCAGAGTAATTTCTCATGTTGTTGAAAGGTACAGTATGTGTCCCTCGCTTCGAATAGAACTCTGAGACGARAGACTGTGTGTGTTCGTACATTCAGCATCTTTCTTTGACACTACATGTACCGGGGAGAAACCTCTCCTCAGGCAACCGTGGTCTCTATGGTTACAGGACGAGTGAAGGGAGAAGGAAAGGGTACCGAAATCTGAAGCATATATTACAGAGCGAGGAGGAGGAGGTGGGAGATGTTCTCTCCTCCCTTCGTCTGACATCTCTCTCKCTGTTGAATCAACCGTCTGTTCTGTAGTCTCAGTTCTGGTGGGTAGCTTGTATCCAAGTTTTTAAAAAAATTTTGCTCGTGAATACTCGACTTCCCAGGCCTGTGTATTTGTGTATGGATGCACGTGCTCAGAGGACTCGGTGCTGAGCCGGTATTCCTGGCAGACACATCACTGTCTGGCAGATTCTCGTGTCACCATGGAAACCCAGCATCAGGTCAGGAATAACTGTTTTGGTGCAGACTCAGCATCTGAGAGCATTGATGAGCTCTCAGCAGTCATCACTGGCAGTTAAGAGGCAGATATAAACAAACAAAAGAAACAATACTCTTTCAAACTGAGTGAAAAATGCGCAAATTTCTACCTTTAATGAGTAAAAATTGGATTTATCAAAAAGAAAAATAAGTAAGTCTTCTGGATGGGTTCTTCTTTAATGAAACATTTCATCTCACCTCCCAGAGACTTCTTCAGTCTGAGGAGTTTCAGGTGAACTCAGCCTTATAAGCACTGCCTCCACCTGGACAAACAGGTTGGTCACATGCAAAAGAGGACCATCAGTCAAACAATAGGTCATTAGTGCCTTGATTGGCTCTATTGTTCATAGAGGGTCATGTGCCCCATCACCTGACTATCGTTAGGGCCCTGAGATTGAGTCATACTGGCAATAACAGCATTGTAGGAGGGGGACAAYTGGACAKGAAGGCCTCCACCTCTGTTTAATGGTGGACGGTTTTTCTTCTCAAAGATGGCTTCCTTTACTCCTCTCTCAAACCAACGTTCCTCTCTATCAAGGATGAGAACATCTTCATCCCTGAAAGAGTGACTGCTGGCCTGTAGATGAGTGTAAACTGCAGAGTCCTGGCCTGTAGATGAGTGTAAACTGCAGAGTCCTGGCCTGTAGATGAGTGTAAACTGCAGAGTCCTGGCCTGTAGATGAGTGTAAACTGCAGAGTCCTGGCCTGTAGATGAGTGTAAACTGCAGAGTCCTGGCCTGTAGATGAGTGTAAACTGCAGAGTCCTGGCCTGATGATTTTGCTTGTCTGTGCTGGCTCATTCTGTTGAATAGTGGCTGCTTTGTTTCCTCGATGTATAACTTGATCACAGTCCTCCTTAACAGCATACACAATATTACTCTATTTTTGCCCTATGAACAATAGAACCAATCAAGGCACTAAKGACCTGTTGGTTGGCTGATGGTCCTCTTTTGCATATGACCAACCTGTTTGTCCACCATGTGGAGGCAGTGCTTATAAGGCTGAGTTCACCTGAAACTCATCACACTGAAGAAGTCTCTTGGARGAGATACGAAACGTTTCATTAAAGAACCCGTCCAGAGGACCTACCTATTTTTGTTTTTGATTTTTCTACCTGAATTACTGAGATGCATCAGGACAATTGGTTTTGTGTTGTTTTTGGCTCAGACTGGGACAGATGACCGGATGAGTGTTTTGTTGTGCGTTTCAGCACGTTTCCAAGTGACAGGTGGAGCTGGGGCGTCTGCATGAATAAAAGTCGACTGCAAACCAGCTGCTTCTCTGTGACAGCTGCAATGACCAGGAGTCCATTCCCCCTGCCAAAGCAGACACTGAAGCCTGGGATCTGTTTGTACAGCTTCAGCCACACAACGCAGAAACCTCTCTGGTTCTGAATGTGAATCTGGAGTCGAAGCATAATCGTGTCTGTCAGACTGACTCTTTTCATCCAGACACCCACCTTCCTCACACCTCCTCACCACGCCGGTGACTCAAACCTAAATGAATCTTTATTTTCCTCTCTCACAGCGACCAGTCAGAACAAGAAAACACTTCACCCTGCTGAGTGTACTTTCTTGGGCACTTAAAGATAAAAGTCATCAATAATGACTCAGCTCTTCRGCGTTGTGTTGTAATAATGGGACAGTTTTCTGAAGGTTGGACAGGCTGCTTGTTGATCAGCCCAGGACTGATAACAGAGATGAAGTAGTTGTTTTTGGGGTGTGCTGTGCAAATCTCACTGTTGTAAATAACAAATAAATTTAAATTTAGTTCGCTTGTGCTAACTCATTTGTAGATTGTGTGAAAGATGAATCAGAGCCTCGAAAATATTGTCGGATGGATAAAAATCCAAAACTTTAAACCTTCTTTTCTATTTGGAGCAAACATGTTCACATTATTCAAGCGACTACACAATAAAACAATGTGAAATGTCAACTTGAAAACATGAAAACAAATTGTCTCAAAAATATCTTCAACTAAAGTAATTTTAAGCAATCCAAATATCTGCTGTTACAGATTATAATGAATCATCTGATGATGTAAAACATATTTTTGAACAGCAACAAATCCTTTGATTAGTTTGATGATAAAGCAAATATTTTATTAAAACTGTTGTACGTTTCTCTTTATAAATAAAGTTAAATTCATTTGTTTATAACACATCCATTATTCTGATATGTTTTAATGCATCTACTTTTTAATTTGTTTGAAAAGAGTTAGTTTTGGAAAAAGTGCTTGCTTGTTTTTGGAGAGTGGGAAGTTGTAAAATGCTGAAAAGGGAGAACAAAAACATTATTAGAACCCTAAAAGTCAGATCAATCCTTCGTTAATCTTACCAATTATTTCTAAACAGCTACTTTTACTTTTATTTTGTTACCTTTTAAAGCTAAAAATGGTACTTTTACTTCTTTACTTTAAAATGTAACAA
>NW_013952516.1:1285675-1298684 GCF_001266775.1 Austrofundulus limnaeus | reverse complement strand
TTGTGCAAAATTAAAGTTTTGACATTTTTATCATGTTATAATGTCAATCCCTCATCAAAACCATGCTCAGAGTGTTGCTTTGACTCATTCATGCATGTTGAGAAATCCTTGAATGTCAACAACTTATTGTTTAATGAAAATTACTCATTTCGTTATTATTATTAATATTTACSATTATTTAACCAGGCAAATCCCATTTAGTTCACAAATCTGTTTTTCAAGGGAGGCCTGGGCCTGAAGGCACGTACTTTGTACTAAGTGATTTATTTGACTCCGTAGAACATTTAAATCTCAGGCATTTTATTATTTTCAACTCAAATTAAACATAAAGATAAATAAGCTGTCTTGAAAGTGAATACGTAATTAAATAAATAAATCAGGTAAGGGCAGGTGCAGGGAGCAGCAGCGTCCAAAATACATCAGAAATTCGCCCAAATGAGCAAATTCCGTGAGATTATGCATTTTATACTGGATTCCATTTAGTGTCAATTCAGTGATACCGTCTGCATTTTCTGCGTTGTGGAAATCATAGATATCCCAGTCCTGTTTTCATTTTTTTTACACACCTGGGAAATATTTCCACGTACCCCATGTAATATGCTCAGGTACCACTTGGTTGGGAATCACTGCCACAGAGCACACCTCCCCCAAAGAATTGTTGTAAAGACATGCTGAAGTGGGAGTGTCTGAAATGGTAGGAGGTTAGTTCTTAAAGAGACAGAGACCAATTTCAGGGTGTTTAGACATGCTAAGTCTATTATTTTCGATACTTACAGTATTTTCACAACAACTGAAGTTAACATAATTGTGGGATAGAACTGAAGTATGTGCCTGAAAAATACACAATATCCCCTTTTTAAACTAAAGTCCTGCTGGGTCTTCTTCTCCAACATGTGACGGATGATGCAATCACAAAGCGACAWACTTTGACCTTAGAGTTTAGCTTGAATGTTTTTGGATGGCTACAAGGCTGAAATGAGCTTTTATTGTGAGGTGGTAAGGAGGAGCTCCATCGTCCGTGGGGAGCTCRGAGTACAGCCACTGCTTCTCCGCATCAAAACAAGTCAGTTGAGGTGGTTTGGTTTGGGCATCTGATTAGGATGTCTCCCTGTAGAGGTGTTCCAGACACGTCCCACTGGTAGGAGGCCTCGGGGAAGAGATTATGTATCCTCTCTGGCCTGGGAACACCTTGGGATCTCCTAAGATGTGCTGTAAAGGGTCACTGGTGAGAACCATGTTTGGGTTTCTCTCCTAGACCTGTCRCCCCAGTGACCTGACTACAGATGATCTGCAGAACRTGGAGTTTTTAAATGGTTTCCCTGAATTATCTGAATTATCCATCGAATCAACCTGGTGTCGCATTTTCATTTGCGTCTATGTCCTGTGAGGTGGCACCTGTGGTTGCAGAAACATGTAGCTTAAAGTTGGTCCAGTGGCCTTTACCTTTAACATGGATTTGACCATACAGCAACATTTAATAGTCTCTTTACAACAAATCTGCCCATAGCATGTCTGAAAACAAAACAACAACAACAACAACAACAACAACAACAACAAAAAAAACCAATCAACCAATAATTTATTTGCCCAGTTTTTATTTACTCTATCACATACTAAACACATGCAGATAATAATTAAACAACTGCTTTTAACTGAACCACATYGCRAGACAATYACCAAATTTATTCACAAGTTATACYGAGCAGCATCTATTCTAGGGAAGTGTCATGAGTGTTCTTGTCCCTCACCAGTGACTGACCACGGCCTGAGCTGAGAACATGGGGAAGGACTACTACAAGACCCTGGGAATCCCCAAGGGATCCAACGAGGACGAAATCAAGAAGGCCTACCGGCGCATGGCGCTCCGCTTTCACCCTGACAAGAACACGGACCCAAACGCGGAGGAGAAGTTCAAGGAAATCGCAGAGGCCTACGAGGTGCTCAGTGACCCCAAGAAAAGGGTTGTTTACGATCAGCTGGGAGAGGAAGGTGAGGAGTCTTGTCTGTCTGGAAATTGAGTGAAAGTTTTCAAAGAGCGCAGGCAGAAAAGCCTCCAGGGCTTAGTCTGTGTGTGTGAGCCCTCAGGAACAGCTCTAATATTAAAGCAGTGAACTTCAGTCACTGAAGTAATTATCCTTTTCATGTTTTTTGTGTTTATGTGCAGGGATATGTGTGACTTTTGGTTATTGGTTTCAGCAACATTTACCAAGTCCAATATGTTATAGTCGACCTTTATATACTGTAAGTGCAGTGTTAGCTGACAGATGGCTTAAGATTAGGCCTGAACAATGTGTCGCAAATGTATCGTCATCGCAAAATGAGCCTGTTCAGTAGGCATGTCGCAAATAACTTTGTAAACCTCAAACAATGGTTGGCTCACGTTTGCWTTTATACATTTTGTCAACATTAGTTTAATAAAATGGACCCGAGATACCACATCAAATCATCACCACTTAGTGGAGAAAATGTTGGAAAACTGCAATGATAGAATTTGCAGTTTGATTTAGGTCTGTTAACTTTCGTTTAAAACTTTTTTATTTATTTTCAGATGTATTTATTATTTGTTTTAAAAAACTTATAGTTAGAGTTTTTCAGTATTTAGAGCATCAGAAAATGTTTTATGGAGGCGATGTTTTGACGTCAATAAGAAATAGCATGCAGTTTTTTTGTTTCACTGCTAATACAGCAGCTGTGTCTAGTTGCACTTTTTAAAAATAAAACTGTCATGTTTAAATGGAAATGATGAATAAGTTAGTTTTTTTTTGCTCTGAACCCAGAGCAGAAAGTCATCAACACTGCATACTTCTGTATTTGTATTGCAAGTCATATCGCCATCGTAATATTAAGCCCTGTTATTGCACATGGCAGGTCATGCAGCCCTACTTGAGATTATTCTGTGGTTGAGATATGGACAAGCAACTGAGGGTGTTTGCATTTGCAGATGTTGTGTGTGTGTATTTGTAATGTATGAAGTGACCTGCTGTTTCATGTATTCCTCCACCAGCGCTGTTGGAGGATCGGTGATGCTGTGGGATGTTTTTACTGCTCATGTGGGCGGTAAAAACATCAGAGTTCTCTCTGCTGGGCACTGTTTGTGTGTTTTGAACAGACAGATCCTTCGGCTGGTTTCTGAGTTTGTGTTAATGGTTGTCTTCAGGTGGTGGGTGTTCGAGTGTGTGCACACGCAGTCCCACCTTTTAATCACGCTTTTCTCTTTGCAGGTCTGAAGACGGGAGGCAGCAGCTCTTCAGGCGCTTCCGGCAGCTCAACGTATCACTACACCTTCCACGGAGACCCCCACGCGACCTTTGCTTCTTTCTTCGGGGGCTCCAACCCCTTCGACATGTTCTTCGGCTCCAACCGCAGCCACAGCCGCTCTAATGGCTTCTCCTTCCACAAYGACCACAGTAACGGCGTGGAGCAGGATGCAGACATGGACGAGGATGACCCCTTCGCTCACTTTGGGAGACAGTTTGGCTTCCCCGGTGGGATGAGCAACGGATTCCCAGGAGAGGGTCGCAGGAGGAGGGGGGCGCCATCGGAGCGCTTGGGGACCAGTCGCAAGCATCAGGATGCTCCGGTGGTCCACGAGCTGAAGGTCTCGCTGGAGGAGATCTTCCACGGCTGCACTAAGCGCATGAAGATCACCCGCCGCAGGCTGAACCCTGATGGGCGGAGCATGAGGACAGAGGACAAGATCCTCAACATTGTCATCAAAAAGGGCTGGAAGGAGGGCACCAAAATCACCTTCCCAAAGGAGGGGGACGAGACTCCGGAGAACATTCCTGCTGACATAGTCTTTGTGCTTAAAGACAAAGGACATGCCCACTTCAGGAGAGATGGTTCCAATATCATTTATAACTGCAAGATCAGTCTAAAAGAGGTGCGACTAACACGTTTTTTTGTTTTTCTACTCCATGTTTTAGTCATGTTCTTTTGTTGAAGTTTTGTTTGTAGAGTAGAATACTTCAGGGGTCAAGAGAAATTTAAAGTATTTATGTAACTTGAGGCATTTGGAAGAAGTTCTGCTCTCTTTATTTATTACTTTCTTTGGCAATCTTACTACTTCTGCATACTTTGAGCTGTGGCTCATTCAGCTAATTCAAAACAAAGATGCTATGACTTTTTCAACTTTTATACTTTTCAAAATATTTAACTTTTTTTTACACACATTTTCCCCATAGAAATACCCTTTAGATCTCTGCTGCTTTTAACTTTTAACTAGCCTTTTCCTACTTTAAGCTGTAAGAGGAGCCTTTTAGCTACTGTTCTTCTACTTTTAGCTAGTCTTTTGTTACTTTTAGTTTCTAGGTTATAGCTAGTGTTTTGCTAATTTAAACTTGCATTTTGCTACTTTTGCTTTTAGGCAGTCTTGTATGAAGTACCACAAAGTGATACTTSAGTAAAAGTACAAGTATCTTACCAAAAACTTACTTTGGTAAAAGTTAAAGTTTTCTTTAGGAATATTACTTGAGTAAAAGTCTTAAAGTATCTGATACTTTTTGTATTTAAGTATTAAAAGTAAAAGTATTGATTTAAAATGAGTAGTTAGATTTTATGGGACATTTATTAGGAGGTGACCTCCCCAAAAAATTCAGAAATGACTATATTGTATTAAATTAATTAATTTATGTTAAATTTAGGATGCACTAGTCTAKCTGTTTCAGTTTATATACATATATCAAGGCTGCCCAAAGCTTTTCTCCAAAATAAAATCTATCTGAGGGCTGTGAGCAAATGCAATAATATAATTCATGAAATACAAATACTTCTTAAGTATTTGTTAAGTTGACTTTTATTTYAATGATTGTGCCCTGCTGGAGTGTGTGGCATGATATGGAATCAGAATTTTATATATTTATACTTCTCATTGAACCACAATTAAATTCACTTTATCTAGGAGGCACAATTTATATGGATAATATATATATTTTTTACAACAAACTGGAATGAAAATAAGCAAAAATTAAATAAAGGTAACAACTTTCTACTTCTTGACATTTTTAAAAATGTATGGAGTAGAAAGTACAGATGATTGTGTGAAAATGTAAGAAGTAGAAGTAAAAAGTTGTTTGAAAAATAATTACTCAAGTATAGATACCCAAAAATTCTACTTAAGTACAGTAACAAAGTATTCGTACTTAGTTACTTTACAGCTCTGCTTTTAGGTAGCATTTTTATCTGCTTAGTTTTTATTTGTGTTTGCTTCTTTTAGCCTGATCATCTCAGTTTCAGCTTCTTTAGGAATGTTCAGTACTCTCTGCGTTTTCACAGAAAACACAATGTTTCTCACGTTGCAACCCTCTTTTTAAACTGGTCAATCAGCGGTTCAGGCAGAGGCGCGCCACGTGTCATTTATTGGTAGAATTATATTCTAAGCAGGATGTTGTGGGGTGTGTATATCAGTGCGGTTGCTGCTGGGAGGCAGGATCAGTAGCTGCAGAGTCTCTGTCGGTGTGGTKCGAGAGAGGCAGCAGAAATGTGGTGTCCTGGCGTGACACGCGTGAAGCCACCCGCCTCCYTCGTTCTGTGCAGCTGTATGAAATCATATGCAGAAACACCTCCGGGACATCACGCACAAACTCGCATGCGGCCACATCTGCAGCTTCAAGCCCGTTYGCAAATCAGTTAAAGATGGATGGTAGTGTCGCAGGGGTGAGAATCCAGGCTGCTATAAATGTGGCTGTCAGGACATTTAATTGGTCCCTCCTGCCGGACGAGGGCAACCGGTTCAGCGCAGCTGTAGTGTTTCTAATAATGTTGCTGCTCTCTTGCCTGCAGTTCACATGCTCGACCTAACGGTAGGTGTTCTCAAAGCGGCAGAAATTTCAGCGGAGTTCTTTTGTACTCTGTTCAGGCCCATTTTGACCAGCTTTTTTTCTGCGAAAGTGTCGCCGGGTCTTGCAAATCGCTGCACAAGAAATGCAGCGGAAAGCATAGAGGAGCAGCGGCGTCACACAGCACAGAGTAGACCTTATAAGAGTTTTGTTGAGTCACATTAAGCAGGAGACGGTACTTAATCAGACCTGCACAGTGATTAAGTTTGCACTGCAGAACTCCCACACAGCTAAAGCCTTCTCCTCTTACCACCGGCAGATAAGAGACTWAAGTCTGATGGGTCTAAACACGAGACGGGGCTAGGGAGGGAAAGATGAGGCAGGGGTGGGGGAATGCATCTGGGGAATATTAAGGAAGTGGGTCAGATGATTCAGTTTCCAAAGCAAATAGGAGCTCGTATTGCAGTGCTCTCTTCTGTGCTGCTTCCTCTGARGATGTGTCTCTGAAAAATGCTGCAGTAAAACCAGAGTAAAAATACCTTAACAGAAGATAGCTTTGGTAAAAATGAGTGTAACTGATAAGAAAAGGACTTGCGTTGATAAATAATAGCCTCACCGACGATCGGTTCCACGAATCCATCAGAGGTCCAAAAAWAGAAGTGGAAGGCTAGGACATTTTGATGTTTGGGAGAATACCTTGTAATATTTTGATTATTAGAAGCTTCCCCGACAATTTGGTYGCCCAGTTTTGTTTGTTGCCTGAAGGAAGCTCCAGTGAACAGCTTTAGTTCTTTGCTGCCAAATTGTGTGAAACTCTTAGGAGACGTCTTGCAGTGTCTTCTCAGTGACAGCCATCAGATGCAATAAGAAACTGTGGCTCAAATTTGACTCTTAAACCAAACTATTTCTGAATCTATAGGAGGACATTGTCACTATGGCCCTGCAGCGTGCRCTTGTCATCTGATGTAGGGCTTTTCGGTGCTTCTCTCACTTCAGCAGCAAAAACCCACATGCAGAGATAAGTAAGGGCTAACCGTGGTGGATAACTTTTGACAGCTCTGTCTCTGCCGTCAGGTAAATAACTGTAGACGGGGAGAGTTTCTGGAAATCGGGCGGCGCATACAGTTTTAGCAGCTATTGTGTTTTAATCCCACCACGTTCGTCATCATTGTTTGCTGCCAGTTCCTGACAAGCTGGGCAAACAGCCCAGAGTGTGGCGAGGACGCATTCTGCTCCCTAAAACACAATTTCTAGGGTCAAGCGTGTACCCATGAGAGTTATCATTAGGATTTGTGCCTCGGAAATGAATTTAAACCTGAAGAAAGAGCTTTGAAAGAAAGTCAGAAGTGTTGGTTTGTTTGTGTCAGTCTCGATGGTGGTGTTGTCTGAGCTGAGCCTAATGCAATCGGTGATCAGCTGGCAGTGTGTCGAGTGTCATGGCAACCTGTCTGTGTGTGWGAGACCCGTGTTTGTCAATGGAAATGTTCTGAATTAGAGCCTTGAACACAGTGATAGGCAGAGTTAAACTATAATGGAGATACTGGGAAATWGGATTGATTTGATTTGATTTATTTATTTAACAGGAAAAGATTATTAAAAATCAAGCCTGACTCAGCATAATTGCTGTTTTACAGCAGGTTCCTGTTCTGCAGCACATAAAACACTCAGAAATACAGCATCACAATCACATCATTATTATTACACCATAGACAAAGACAAACAAGCAYACCAAATTTCAAAAAGGCAGCATTTGTAACATAGGACRTCTAAATATGAGCACAACAAAAAGTGGATGCTGGAAAATGTTTGTTTTCCTCTGATGCAGCTGCTAACTTGAACTTTTTGGTCCCCATTTTTGCTTACATTGCTGGACTTGAAATAAATGACGATAGAACTTCAGGAAAAACCGATGCAGCACTTACCTTTATGTACAACAAGGGTGCAACAATACMTGTACCCGTATCGAACAATACAGATTTTTAAAATTTATTTTTATCAACTTGTCTTCTGAAGATGCGCTGTGATGAAAGATCAGTGGATCTGTGTTCAACTACTCCACCTCGGCTGCATTTTCGAGTACAGATCCACTGAGAAACTAGCTGTTTCAGCAACATTTAATTTAAAAACTGTGCTTTTGAGGTTAAATGAATGTTCATACTTAATTTAAATAAATTACAAGATAAAAAAGGGGCATGGAAATTTATTTTTTTTTTTGTATTGAAAAAATATCGAACCGTGAGACTAAAATATCGAACCAAACCGAATTGTCAATTTTCTGTATCGTTGCACCCCTAATATATATATATTAACATTATGAATTTGATCCATGGCACAGCTAAGTGCCTATAATCTAAAAAGTAACTGAAATAATATATATAAACAGTATATACRGCCTTTTTAACAGTATAACCAGCCTTTTTTGGACTCATTATATTATATTTTTTGGAGACTAACAGATGAGTTCAGGCAGGAATCCTGGTAGATGTCRATGTTTGCAGATGACACTGATCTGTGGTGAGGACAGGGAACAGGTGGAAGAGAACTTGAAGAGGTGGAGGTACACAATTGAAAGAAGTGGAATGAGATGGAGGCAGGTGGAAACGTGAGGCTGCGAGGAGCAGATTTCATGGGATCTGTTGGATTATGTGATTGAGATGCCTCATCTACAACCAAACCAAAGTTTAGCTCAGTGTTAGATTGACTGAGTWAYAGTTAWATTTTTTGTGTTTTCTAAGATTGATTAGAGATCTAGAATCAGGTTGATCAGGTTTATTTTCTGAGAATTTCCTTGAAATCTGTTCACTGGTTCATAGGATATTTTGGGTGATTGTGTTCGGTGTAAATGGGGTGAATGATGCTCAGTGGAAAGCCTGTGAAGCCGTTATACTCACACGTCTCAACACCCAGGCTGGATTCATGCAGTGCTGTGATAAGAAGGACACACAAGTGTGTAAAAGTGCGTGCGGACGGGCACGACTGTGCAGATCTGACAAACCCCCCAACTATTTACGAGCGCAGCCGATTCCTGCCTCACTTCATTAGCCCGAGATATGAGACGGTTGCTAAAATTAGCCCTGACACACTCAGCGCACACACACAAACTCACAAAGACCCAAAAAACTTTTCACCCTGCCAAGGTCCTAATGTTCCTGTTCCTGACTTCCTGCAGCGCTGTACTCCAATGCTAAGTGATTTGACAAACATGGTGTCTGTCTGTATTTGTTGCACACATTACATACCTCACAGAAAACTCAACAAAGGTTGCAGCGGAGAAGATAAACTCTGGTTTGACCTCATGGAAACATTAAGTCACTGAGATATTTGTGGCTTTGGCACGTCATTCTTTCGAAAGATATTAACCCTCTGTGTGTGTCCTCTCCCCCTCCAGGCGTTGTGTGGCTGCACTCTCAGTATTCCCACGCTGGAAAACCGCGTCATCTCGCTGCCCTGTCACGACATCATCAAGCCAGGGACAGTCAAGCGACTCAGAGGGGAGGGCCTTCCTCTCCCGAAGAACCCGTCTCAGCGCGGTGATCTCATCGTGGAGTTCTCCGTACGCTTCCCCGACAGAATCCCCCCTCAGTCCAGAGAGATCATCAGACAACACCTCCCCCAGTCGTAGAGACGCACATCTGACACCTACAGAAAGCAACACTCTACAAACTGAACAGGGAGAAAAGCTGCCCACAACACTGCCTCACCTGCTCCTCCAACCCTCCCATGTCCCGAGTCAGATGCTGCGGTTCGTATGAACAGCTGAGGGATGAAGAATGGCAGATCAGGATTTATTTCCTTTGAAACACTTTTTTTTTTTTTTGCCATTTGGCCCAAACACACACGTAACTGTGGCTTTTATCAGACCTTCTTTCTGAACTGATTTTCTTACAAATTTATGATCGGTTTTATAAGCTGTCCAACTCTAAGGTACTTGTCTTTTTGTCACAGGAGGAAAATCTAAGGTTCTTTTAGAAGTTGTTTCTTTTTCCAGATTTTTTTTTCTAAAAGTTTTTAAAAGTGTGGCTTTATTATTGCCATCTTGAGTGTACCAGCAGCTTCCACATGTCCAGTAAAACCCTTGTTTTTTTTAACTAAAAATAGTTCCCTTGACATTTGCTTTTCTAATATTTTCAAAATGCATTAGCCCTGAAGAATGCAGGCTTTTTAGTACAAACCCAGTTCCAAAGGAAATGGAATATTGTGTAAAATGAATGCAAGATTTTCAAATCTTATAAATCTCTATTTTATTCACAAGGGCACATAGTAAACATATCAAGTAATTAAACAAAGACACATTAGCATTTGTTGAAAAAAGGTGAAAATGGGAAGGGGTTCACCAGTCTGGAAAAAAATAACACTAAGGGAACAATTTCATGTAATATCCAATCACCTACAGTTCACATTATCATCAGAACATTTCAAGAATCTCAGAGAAATGTCTGCACAAGGGACAAGGCTGAAGGTCAAGACAGGATTCTTGTGATCTTCAGGCCCTCAGGCATTAAAAACTAAATTAATTAAAAGCTGTTATGAATGTCAGTGTTTGGGCYCAGCTCTATCATGCAATAAAAGAAGCTAATGTCCCGTTGTGATTAAAATATGGGTTTATGAGATTTACAAATCATTGCATTATATGTTTTATTTACATTTTATTTTACACAACGTCCCAACTATTTCAGAATTGGGTCGTACCATAGTCCTATCCCCTAAATTAGTCGCGTTATATATCAATTTATAATAGCTTATCTCTGCTGAATTGAACAATCTGGGAATGACAATCATATACTGTAACAGCCTGGTTATTATTACAGTCTGCTCGTAACATGGGTGCTTTCCCTTCTGAGCTGCGTGGCTGCCAATAACAGATTAGCCTGGCTCAGTTTCTAAGGGACATACAGGTGCCTTAGCCCAAAAGTCCACAAGTCCTATCACATATGTGAACACAGGTCACACACTGTAATTATCTACAAACAGCCATGCTCTGTGCACAACAAATGATGCCCTATGCTGTGTCAGTAATTCCTACCAGGACATGGTCGTTTTAGGGAAACAGCAATGTAAAGTTTATATCGTACTGTATGTAYAGCGAGCCGGGATGTTTTTCACGTGCGATTTGATACGAGAACGACAACAATTTTCTGTCAGTGTTTCTTCGATGTAAAATGCCATACAAGTGCAAGTCGAACTTCCCAGAGGGAAGAACGCATGGCTTTATGTTTTAGAGTAAATAACGGAGGTTACGCTGACGAGCTCTGCTTCGCTGTGTGTGTTCTCAACTCTTGTGGCTTTTTGAAGGCCACGGCTTGGTGCTAATGTGAGCAGTGTCAAAAACTAAGCCACACCACTGGTTGTTTTTTGGTTGTACTTCGACAACAGCTTCTAGCCTCTGTAACATCTGTACTTTGAACTTTACATCTATTCGGCTAGTAGGAAAGCCTGTTTTTTGTTGTTGTTGTTTTTTGTGTTTTTGGAAGAGCGCAGCAGCTGTTCTCTGTCTCAGCTGCAGGTGTGGGGGCGCTGAAACCTCGGCTCTTCCTTACTGAGTTTACAGCACAGACGAAATGTGTGTGTGAGCATGAGTTGTGCAGGAAGTGTCATAGGCCAATATTTATGTGTGTGTTTCGCACAAAACGATGTTTAAAAAACATTATACATAAATGATGTAAAGATAGTGGGGAAAAGAAGGAGATGATGGGAGAGAAGTGAACGTCTGAACGTGTGATCGTGTGTCCGGCTGCTGAGAGACTTGATGCCACTGCTTGTCTGCATTTGACAGAAACAAAACAKTATTTATTAACTTTTAATAATGGAGCAAATAAACCAAATGTGTGAAGTTCACTTTGTGTTTTACTGAGTCYGTTCTGCGTCAGCTACACACTGACTTTGGTGTGATGTACTCCCCCAAACTTGTTCATGAGTGAGAGTCACGAGTTTGCAGCTTAATAAGGRAATGACTTAGTTGGAAGTAGGAAACCTAGGAATTCAAATCAGTCTAGTTCTCTGACAACCTGACATAAAGTATGCTCTAATTGTAGTAAATCTGCTTACAAGAACAAGTATCAATCTGATGATGTCATGTTTTTAATGCATAACGTCAGCATTTTTGTGCAGAATAGGTCATTTTCTTTTGAAACATTACAATATTTCTGGGTTTTCACATGCTTTAAATTTTTGTTACAATTGCAATAAGGCTTCTTGTTTTTTTTATCTGAGCAGGGCTGTGCAACTAAATTGCTCAGGGGGGCAAAAATACTGAAAGTCAATAGCTCAGGGGCTGCGCATCCGTCGATTACTAATATAACATAATTTAAATTTACAATTTAAACTCTATGCTTAGCATAAAAAGTAAGGAAATTTGTATTTGGTGAATTATTTCTTTGTTATAACAATGCTTCTTGGCAGCAAATCTGTGAAAACCTGTTCAATTTCATTCTAAATGGTGCCACATTTGTAAGGAACATGCTTTTGAGTAGTAGAGCTGAATATGTAGGTTATGCACATGAAAAATTTGCCAAATCTTCTCTGTCAAACAGCTTATTTTGTGACTCATGTTTAGAGATTCTGATACCCTCAGATGCTGCCATTCAGGTGACTGGCATAAGATTTATTGCCAAGAAGCATTGTTACAACAAAAAAAATCTACCAAACACAAATCTCCTTTAGTTTTATTTGAAATGAGTTTATCAGTGGGCCTGACAGAGCTCACCCGGGGGGCCACATCTGTCCCACGGGCCACTAGTTGAATGGTCCGGATGTACTGGAGCCTGTGACCCTTTGCTTTAAAACATCCTATAGTTCTATTTTTTTCCTGATCCATTCACTTGCTTTACTTAAAATAAAGAGATAAAACTACCAAGATCATAACAAATTTCCATTTAGAACCACTGTTGATAGCACTCTGTTAGCCTGGTAAAAACCAGCCCCTTGTTCTTTGCTTTGCTTCACTAGAATTGAGGAAGGTAAGGGCCAGTCTAGCACTCTGTACACAAATATATAAAGAATAAGAGAACATATCGTGTTGGAATGGTAACTCTTACTTTAGTTTTAGTTTAATAGTTTATTCATTTTGTTTGAAAACAAAAATTTCAATACAACAAAAAAGGAAACACAAATCTCATAAAATGAAAGGAAGCAGAAGAAAAAAAATCTTATACTGTATCTGCCCCTATTTAATAAAAAAGAATTATAAAAATTAATTCATATTTATACGTGTACACATACACACATTCATATAT
>NW_013952516.1:1273840-1283013 GCF_001266775.1 Austrofundulus limnaeus | reverse complement strand
TGTATTTGATGGGTGACTATAATGTTTTCTGGTATTCTTATTAGCCTGGTAAAAACCAGAGCCTGTCCTTCAATTTGCTTCGTACAAGGAGCAGTGAAGGGAAACTAGAAATGAGCAGAACTGCGTAGGAAGGTAAGGGCCAGGCTAAATTCTTATAGCTCTTTTTTGCAAAATAAAAATAAAATTAGTAAATGTTTTACATGCCGTACCCCAAATTTCAACACAATAAATTAAAACCTAATTATGAAGTGAAATCTAATGTAATGGTCGTCCACAGATCTTCTATCAGAACTGGTGTTAAACTGTCTTTAACTAAATGTTTGGTGGAGTTTGAACACATTCCATCAGAGTTACAGATAAACAGAGATGTGGAGTTTGACCTCAACTTGACAAAATTCAGCTCAGCTGACCACTGGAACATCAGTTCTCCCAGGTATGAACAGAAATCTCATGACAAGCTTTTATTTTATTCACAGTGGATCATGTTCTTTTTTATTTTTTGGGGGGTGGGGGGGGGGTCTAATTATGTGAAGCTGCTGCTTTTCTTAATGAACAAATTGCTCCACAGGATGAGGATGTAGGAGACAATTAGTGCACTAAAAAAGCTTCGCTCTGTGACTTACTGCTTGCATATAGCTGAATCKGCCATTTTTTATCTGCAGTTGGATTGGGCTATCTGTTGCAGATAACGTAAAAAAAAAAAAAAACACAAACAACTTACAGCAATAAGTGGGTCACCGAMTACTTAGTTGGCCTGCCTTTATAAAGACTTCTTCTGTGCTGCAATTATTTTTAAAATACTGGAAGAAAATACACGAGTCCAGCTGCAGGGCAGAGTTAATGAGTACAGATGTGGCTGATAATAAGTAACAGAGTATTAGCACTCGGTGGTGATAACTGGACAGCCTCTGTGTCCTCATCGGCAGGTTAATAACAGGACGCCTCACACACTCCTGTATCTTTGCACAGGCTCTCTGAGTGGAAACATGAGCACTTTTGTGACCCTCTCATCAGGGCAGAGGATGCCCACCATCGGACTCGGCACGTGGAAGAGCGCTCCAGGACAGGTGGCTGTAGAAAACACTCCCACAGGTGATGCAGATGAAGCCCAGTTGTTGCTGTTGTTTCAGTGTGTGTGTGTGTGTTTTTAGGTGAAGCAGGCGGTGCTGGCAGCATTACAGTGTGGATACAGACACATCGACTGTGCTGCTGCTTATGGCAACGAACCGGAGGTGGGAGCAGCTCTGGCTCTGTGGGTTGGACCAGGAAAAGTGAGAAACTCTAGTTGAAGCTTATTTATGTCCGTGTTGATGTTGTCCTCCCTGTCTTACTGTAAATGTCAGTTCAAGGTCAATTACTATTAAAATTTTAATACAAACAAGTCACTACAATAAATGTAAGAATCTGGAAAATAAAATAAAATCTTTTCTAAAATGAAATGAAAATAAACTGTCTTAAAATGTGGTTCATGTAGCAGGTAAGTGTTTAGGTTTAAGAWTAACAGATGGTTAGAGCTGGAGATGACGGGTCAAACTCCTGTCCGTTTTCATTAAAAATCTGTTTAGTTGAAATTTTAAGTCCTTTTTTCAGTAAATTCTGTACCCTGGTTGCCCTCTTAACCCCCTAGGCTCTGCGCCGCGAGGAGATGTTTGTGACCTCCAAACTGTGGAACACCAAGCACGACCCGAAGGATGTGGAAGAAGCATGCAGGACCAGCCTGGCCCATCTGGGTCTCTCCTACCTGGACCTCTACCTCATGCACTGGCCCATGGCCTTCCAGTGAGTGGATATACATTTAGTGACATAATGTATCTGGCCAGCTGTTATAATGGGACCTAGAATTAGTGTGATTTGGTTGCAGGCGAGGGGAGGAGCTCATGCCTCGACGAGACGACGGCAGCATTTGTTACTCTGACACACATTACAGAGACACTTGGACAGCCATGGAGAAGCTTGTAGATAAAGGTCTGGTTAAGGCTATAGGACTGTCCAACTTCAACACCAGGCAGATTGATGACATCGTCAGCATAGCCAGACACAAACCTGTAATGAACCAGGTACAAACAAATGTAAAAGTACATCTTGTGAACAACAAAGCGATAATAAAACTAATATTTGTCTTTTATTATGCCAACAGGTGGAATGCCACCCATATTTTTCTCAAGTTGACCTCCTGGCACACTGTCGGTCAGTTTAATGTTTGTTTAATGTTATAATGTGAATGCTGAGTCAGCATTTTTTTTTAACGCTTCAACTGTTTCTTCAGCAAAGTGATTCAGCACTCAGTGTTCAGATTGGATTTTTGCAGAAAACTGGGAGTTTGTTTGACAGCTTACAGCCCTCTGGGCAGCGGAGACAGACCCTGGGCTTCTCCTGATGAACCAACAATGCTCGAGRATCCACAGCTGGGAGCCATCGCCCAGAGATACCATAAATCTCCTGCCCAGGTGATCCTCAGGTGAGGCAGAAAACAAACACATAGACTGTTCCCGCTCTCCGACATCCTGTGGGTTCCATCAGATCAGCACCAAAGATTACATAAATATACAGCATGTTTTGTTGCGATGCTGCAGGTGGCACATTCAGAGGGGCGTAGTGTGCATTCCCAAAAGTGTGACGCCCTCTAGGATCCAGCAGAATTTGAACGTGTTTGACTTTTCTTTGTCACAAGAGGACATGAAACTGATGGACTCGTTTCACCGCAACGTGCGCTTCATTGTTCCAACAGTAGAGGTGAGATCTTTAACCTCCTCCAATGATTTATTACAAATTTGACTTCCTAAGTGAACTCTGTTTTGTTCTCCTCTACAGAGGGATGGCAAAAGAGTGTGGAGAGATGCAGAACATCCTCATTTCCCCTTTAATGATCCTTACTGAGTGTAAAAGTAGTTACTTGAAGAGGTCTGTAAAACACACTGGAAAAACTGAATTGCAATCAGAAATGTTCCCAGACAACATTTTTAAAGATTTAATTCCTTAATTGTTTAGAATGTAAGTTCAGTAATAAAATCTTTTTTCAGCTCTAGTGGTCAAAAGTGGCCTGCGTGTTTTTAAAATATTGTTCTTTAAAAAAAGGCACTGCTCGCTAACTAGATCATTTACAAAACAACCCTTTGAGGAAAAAAAATGCATTAACTTCACAAATTTTGTTGCAGTAACYATCTGCATAAAACCTGTCCAAATAATATACTGAATAAAAACAGTAGTTAAAGTATCCATTTAGTGAAATTTTATTTTCAGCAACATAACCTTGACAAATCTGTAATACATTAAATGCTACTGTTTATTTTAAAAAAGAAAAAAGTCATCTGCAATGTATTTTTTTTGTTTTTTCAAAGTCTAGCATTGAATCCAATTACTATAACCAGTCAAGATTTTTTTCTTCTGATATACTGAAGTTGAGGCCACTTAATCGTTAATTCCCCCACTTACCTCAAACAATCTGAGGAGAACAATTTGCAATCACTTWTTTTCTATTTTCAACATCCCATTCCCCCACCCACATCAAAATCAGAGCAAACCAAGTGGCTACATGCTTTCTCCAAGGGAAATTATACCAAAAAAAAGAAAAAAAAAAAGGAGGAAAAAAGTAATCAAAATCGTTAATTCCCCCACTTACCTCAAACAATCTGAGGAGAACAATTTGCAATCACTTTTTTTCTATTTTCAACATCCCATTCCCCCACCCACATCAAAATCAGAGCAAACCAAGTGGCTACATGCTTTCTCCAAGGGAAATTATACCAAAAAAAAGAAAAAAAAAAGAGGAAAAAAGTAATCAAAATAATAAAATATAAAGAGAACACATGAAAGAAGCACAAAGTCCTAAAAATGTGGAATCTGGTGAGAATTTGTACAGGTGTGATCCCAGGACTGACCACTGTGGGGCAGTGTAGTTTTATCCATAAAGATCATCGTCATTGTCTTCATTGAACACAGGACCACCACCGGTTCCACCTGAGCCATGACTTGGACCACTGCCACCTGCAGCACTGGATGGAAACCTGAAAGACAGAGCAATGTCACTCATTTGTTTTTTACTTTCTGTACTGAGCTGAATAAAGACATTTTTATGAAAACTAAATTTACCAAGACTTATTTTACTACACCTGTATTATCCACAGAAAAAAAAAAATACAAATAAACACTTCAATCTACCTGAAGCTGCCGAAGCCACGGCTCTGCTGCAGTGTCTGAGCGAACATCTCATATTTGCGAATATCATTATCACTGACAGAACGACGAGCAAATCTCATTGCTTCTTCAAAATGGTCCTTCCTGATCTCTGGCACGGGATCATCCTCCTCTACCTCCTATGAGAAGGCAAAAACTTAACAGTTTAGAGACTAAACGCAGATGTGGAAGGAAGAAAAATAAGTATAAAACACAATCAACAAGAGCAAGAGAGCAACTACTGACCATAGCTGATGGATTCGTCTGCCGCTCCCTCTCTTTGCGGATCTCGTTCTCGATGCTCTCTCTGATGGCAAGTTTACACGCCCGCTGACAGATCTCTGTGAGATCAGCTCCAGAGAAACCATTGGTCATCTTAGCCAAGAAGTCCAAGTCCACATCCTTTAAGTGAAAAGCAAAAACAAACATTTCAGATGAGAGTTCACAAAGTTACTCATTAACAGAAGTAATTTATGACTTCTTCACATCCCCTCAAGAATATTCCTTCTGATCAACTAAAACTGTATATGTGCAGTGAATAAAGCTGAGTGTCACCTTGCTGATGGGACTCTTGCGGAGGTTGGCCTTCAGGATGCTGATCCTGCTCTTCTCGTCGGGCAGAGGGATGTAGATGAGCTGGTCGAGACGGCCAGGTCTCAGGATGGCAGGATCAATGATGTCTGGTCTGTTTGTAGCGCCGATGATGAACACGTTCTTCTTGCTYGACATTCCGTCCATCTCAGTCAGGATCTGGTTGATGACACGGTCGGCAGCTCCGCCGCCGTCTCCCACGTTGCCACCGCGGGCCTTGGCTATGGAGTCCAGCTCATCAAAGAACAGAACACATGGAGCAGCCTGACGAGCCTGGGGGGGAAAAAGGGATTAAAATCAGTTTAATGGTATAATAGGTTTACAAATTTAAACAATGACCTGAAACACAGTCTTACCTTGTCAAAGATTTCTCTGACGTTAGCCTCGGATTCTCCAAACCACATGGTGAGCAGCTCAGGTCCTTTGATAGAGATGAAGTTTGCCTGGCACTCATTGGCGATAGCTTTGGCCAAAAGAGTCTTACCACAACCAGGGGGACCATAGAAGAGCACACCCTTGGATGGGGTCATGCCAAACTTGAGGAACTTGTCTGGATGCTCCACAGGGTACTGTTTTAGGTAGACGAAGAAAATATACATCATTGGGGTTTGAGTACTCAAACCAGTAYGAGATCCATTTTCAGTACGAGCTCACTCATACCTGCACCAACTCCTGCAGCTCTCTCTTGACATCTTCCAGACCTCCAACGTCGTCCCAGGTGATGTTGGGAACTTCCACAACTGTCTCTCTCAGTGCAGATGGGTTACTCTGGCTTAGAGCCCACTAAAACACAGTAAATTCAATTAATTCTTCTGGTGGAAATAAAGCTCCTCAATCTTAACAAAAACAGATCATAACAATATTTTCTACTTGGACAATCTTATGACTTTTATGCCAGGGCCATTAGATTGTTATTAACACCAGTTAGCTAAAAATCTTGGTGTTTTTTTTTTTACTTGAATTTGTAATATTTTAACTGCACTTTAGTCATTTTTATATCTTACACTCTTGCACTATGGTCTAATTTTTGTATGTGCTATATTAATAATAAACTTCTATTTGAATTTACTCCCACCATTTCATATGAATCATAATTCAAATTTTACCTTGAAGTCATCCATAGTAACAGCAAGAGAGTTCATGACTTCAGCATCAATGGTCTCATCCTCAAGGTCAATCAGGTCCATCTTCTTCCTAATGGCCTGCAGAGCAGCTTCAGAACAGAGAGCAGCCAGATCTGCACCCACATGCCCATGAGTCTCATTAGCAACCTAAGACGCAAACAAAAAACAAAATGCATGAAGCTTGACGGCAAAGTGGTACGAGGAGGTCCCCTAGGAGAAAACAAATGTATTCATACATCTATAAATGATAAATGGACTGTACTTATTATATAGCGCCTTTCTATCCATCCAGGACATTCAAAGCGCTTTTCACTTACAGATATTCACCTTGACAATCATCTGTTTAACAAGGAATATTAAAACAGCATTTTTAATTTGGTTTGTTGTATTAAAAATGTACAACTATCTCGTGTTGTAAATGACATCTGACAAAAAATAKAAACCTGTTCCAAGTCAACATCATCAGCCAGTTTCATGTTCTTGGTGTGAATCTGCAGAATCTCCAACCGGCCCGTTGCATCGGGGATGCCAATGTCCACTTCTCTGTCAAAACGTCCTGGAGGCAGTGAGAGTTCAAACAYATCCATTAGTTTTAAAGTGACAAATAAAGAGAAAATATTTAAACCAGTTAAAATAAAATAAAACATCTGCAGGAACTCTACTTCCACTAATGCTCCAGAAGATTTCAGATGATGCATCTTACATTGTTTAACCAAATGTGTATTTTTGATGACTAGGCAAAATACACTCCAGGCACTCTGTAAAAGCTGTCAGAAATGATCAATCATATCCTAAGCTTAYAGAAGTGCAGAGATGAAAGCGACTGACCCAGCAGACTGAACTGCAGAGCCAACAAAACAAACATGAGCAAGTATTTTTAACAAGTACTGCACTTTGATAGCAAAACCCTTTAAAAATTGTATGAAATAAAGGAGTTACAGTTGCATAGAATGACAAAGTGTCTTTAAAAAAAGATGAAGAATGCAACTTAAAGCTGTTTGTTGAAGCCTATAATTCTTCCAAAAACACCTCCAACATTTTTGCTTCAGTGTACATGATGCACATWTAAGCCTAGCAACTCAACGTGTGCTATAAACAGAGCATTTACCAAATCTTCTGAGGGCTGGATCAATGCTGTTGGGTCTGTTAGTGGCAGCCATGACGATCACATGAGCTCTCTGTTTCAGGCCGTCCATTAGAGTCAGCAGCTGAGAAACGATGCGCCTTTCCACCTCTCCGTGAGTCTGACAAACACAATGTACATTGTTTCTGTATTTTTCAAGTTAGACTAAACAGAGGTGGTCTTAATTAAATATAGTTAAAGTGCAAATATTTTAAATAATTTTATAACATTGATAACGACAAAAAAAACTTTGCAAGTAAAAAGCATCCAAATGTAAGTAATTGATCGGAAATGTCATGTCAATTAGAGTCTAGATCATAATTTGAAATATTGGTTGATTTCAAAACACCAACACCATTTATTTAGCTACTCTGCCTCCCTTTTTCTTTTTGTACTCACCTTCTCTCTCTTTGGTGCAATTGCATCAAGTTCATCAATAAATATGATGGCAGGAGCATTCTTCTCAGCTTCCTCAAAGGCCTTTCTCAGATTACTCTCACTCTCACCTGCCAATTTACTCATTATCTCAGGGCCTGAAATACAGAGATTAGAAGTTTAGAAGAGGGTATGACCATGGGTCTTAAAGAAGTGTCAAGTTAAAAAATAAAAAAATAAATAAAGATCAGAGTTTGTTACCATTAATTAGGAAGAAGAAAGCTCCTGTTTCATTGGCCACAGCTCTGGCAATCAAMGTTTTTCCAGTTCCAGGGGGTCCGTATAGAAGGATTCCACGTGGGGGCTAAAAAGGAACATTTTACCATCAACTTTTAAATGCCACATTGACAATCAAATCAGAGGGCTATTTTCACARCACATTCACAAAGACAAGTGTCTCACCTTGACTCCTATGGCCTTGAACAGTGAAGGGTGTCTGAGAGGCAGCTCCACCATCTCTTTGATCTGAGCCAACTGCTTCCTGACTCCTCCAATATCATCGTAGCCCACCTCATTCAGGGCCTCCTCCTCATCCTGCATATTCGGTCAAAAGATGGTCACATTTGGACTTTTCTGGAAAATGTCAAAGGTCACACATAATTGCATWGGTTGATACCGACCTCTCTTCTGATTGGCTCACCCTCAGAGTGAATAACTGTGTCAGGAGCAACAATGCAGTAGGGGGAAGGATCGGTCTCCACCACCTTGAACTCCACAGCACGCATGCCTCCTCTGACCAGGAAAATGTCCCCTTTAGAGTTAACAGAAAAGATTYAGTACAACAAGCTGACTTAAACAATAAATTGTCAAGACAATGGACAGCATCTCTTACCTTTGCGGATTGGTCTATAAGCCTCCAAGAAGTATGGCTTCAGGTAGACCTCAAACAGGTTGCCTGTAATTCCTTCCACTGTGTCATCAATTGGGAGAACATGGATCCTCTTTCCGTACTTCACATCAGGACATGGCTGAATGCTGAAGGAAATGTTACAYTTATTGCTTAGCACTTAAACAAGTACACATAAGAAAAAAAAATCTGCTGTCACCCACCTGATGACATCGCCTAGGCGGACCCTCAGATTGTTTCGGACCACCCTGTTCATGCGAACCTTTTCATCAGAACAGCTGTCATCAGAAAGCACAATGCAGACAGTCTCCCGCCTCTTTTTTCCTTTCATTAGCACTGTGTCTCCACGAAACAGCTGCAGCTCATCCATCTTGGCCTTATAGCACACATAAAGCATATTTTATTAGTATGCATTTCWATTGTTCCTACCAACCTTTATCTTACCAAACCATGGGGTTTTGAATTTTTAAAAGAAAAATAGAAACATAAACATAAATAAAGGCTTTTAAATGTTTACCTGAGAAAGAGAGACCACACTGTTGTCTTCATTGATGGATTCATCAACAACCAGTCTGTTGGGTCTGTTCTTCTGTTTCAGAATTGCAGTTGCTAGATCATCATTTTTGGATCTGTGATGAGAAACAGAGCAAGTACGTAAAAGAGAAATCACGTCAGTGCCATATCATCACTACTCATYTCTTTATTCAGCTCTTCACTCTTGTAGGGTATTTTACCTTAGATTTCAATTATYTTGTTATAAGTACTATTTAATTAAATTATTTTAAATTTATTTTCATGTTTATGCAGCTCAAGTTAATTTAAAATCAAAATAAAATTTACTGAAACAAACATTTAAAATTTTTTAGCTGCTGTACTGAAG
>NW_013952516.1:1268531-1272965 GCF_001266775.1 Austrofundulus limnaeus | reverse complement strand
TTACACATGACTCAAGTTACAGTGGTACTTAAAGATGTGTTTGCTTTTTWAAAAAGGTATCTGAAATTAAATAAACAGACTGGTATAAAAAACAGTTTTGATTTCACTTCCGTGAACGTGGTGCCATCTATTAATGTTATTGTGGCCACATCTAAAACAATAAGGTACCTGTTAAAACTGATGGGGGTAAAACAGGTCGTTTACGCAACACACCAATCAAACGGTCACGAAATGTTAAGGATGGAAAAATCGCGCAAACTTTCCTAAAAGTTAATGAACTCCAGCGAGTAATAATAACGCTCGCACTTTTCGAGAAAACCCGTGAACCGTAAACGGTTTCCGTTTCAGGTTGAAAACATGCTAACGTTAGCTTTGAGCTAACCGGCTACCGAGCAAAGGAGCCCAGATGACACAGCAAAAGAATCCGAGAAAAACAAACTAGCACGATCCCTCTTTTGAAGATTCACGGTACAGCTCTACCGTGACACGTCAAACGTCAACGKAACGAATTGGCGCATTTTCGAAAGAGGTTTTGTTTTAAGAAATTTAAGCTAGGAGAGAAAAGGACCCTAGCAGACTGAATCGTTTAAAGTAACGCAGCTAGCATGCTGTATGTGGCAAGAGAGAGCTCGTCACGAAAGCAACCAACACTGCCAATCGTTTTCTCTAGTAAACTAGCTAGCATGTTAATGTACATTTTGACAAATGTTGAAGATCATAATACTTGTCGCATTACAAGTTTGATACCGGTTCCAAAGGCAGGCGAATGACTGGTAGATAGGCCAATTTATCGGCGTGACGGCGGATGATTTTGGCCTTGACGCTGTTGCTAAGCTAATGTTAGCATTAAAGAACGACAGCGATGACTGTGCTTGTAGAAGTCAATGGCTCAGTACTGGTAAACGGCTCAAGACAGCTGTGTGGCTGAACAACATATTTTGAGTTTAATAGAAAACTTCCAGTTTGCAAGAAATCTTTTAACAATAGAGMTGAGCTTGAAGAAGCTGACCCCATTAGCTCTCCAGCTAGCATTTGAGCTAACTTAATAAACTAAAGCAGCTAACGTTAGGCATTTAAAGGCTACTTGTTTAGCCATCGTTTCAAACGATGTATTTTTACAAATGYTAAGAAAATTGTATACTTACTCCCCTCCCGATGCCATTGTCGTCCACCTGGATTGATAAATATAAACGAATTTAAACTAAATATTGAAGAGACGTCACCGGTTTTCGTAGCTGAACGTTCTGTGATTTCACACGAAAAGAGCAATAGTTCCCGTTGCTTCTTTACGGTTATAGCATGAGCCGCATACATACGTCATTCTGATTGGCTGGAGTCTACCCCGAAACTCGACAACCAATCARAACTGCTGTCTCTTTCGTCACTGTGGAGTTTAGCCAATTACAAAGGAGAGGTAGTCTTCAACTTTTCTCTTATTGGCTCCTATTGGCTTATTACCACCCAGTTRACGTTCACCGCGTTGATATTGAAGAACCGTAAAAATGTACAATTTACTTTGCTCATTGTAACTGAGTAATACTGGCATCTTACACAACTATGAATCAGTCAAAGTCATGTACTTTACTGCAATGACTTGACTATTTTGTTTAATTCTATACCATAATACATGATAAAGCAAAAGCAAAACAATCCAAAATAGCAAATAATTTTACAAGACAATACAATTCATAGTATTCTGCCAAAATTTAGTTTTTGCCTTCTTTTATTTTAGTATGACATGCAAATTAAATATTGTAGTAGAATTGATATCAGTTTGTGCAAGAATTTTAAATAATAAATAAATTGCATCAAATTCATAATTCATTATGTTTTTATTATTATTATTTTATTGTCCCCAAATGATTCAAGTTTTTTTTAAAGAGTTGTAGGTTTCATTTCAAAAGACAATGAAAGCCACTCTTGTTTATGAGGTGATGGACACACATTCCTTTTTATCTCCAAGCTAACTACAAAGGATGGAGTTCATGTAATCTGCGGCGAAGTTCTGTAGAATCCAAAGAAGGACCAGTCTGAGGTTCTTGTACGTACACAGGAAGAGTCCTGCAAATTTAAAGACATGAATAGTTAGCAGCAGTACTTCAATTTCCTAAATCTCATCAGCTTTTGCCTACTGATTCATAGTTTATACTAAAATAAATGTGATATTTAAACTCAGAAGTGTTGCATCTATACTGCGTATAAGATAGTAAACACTCAGTCAACACAAGAAGGTTTCTTACTCTGTTAAGAATTGAGTGGGAAGTGCCCAGGTCTTTTCCCAACAAGCTGCTGCTTCGCACCTCCTGCCGAGCCTCCACAGCACCTCACCACACCACAAACCTGCACCCACACCCCCTGTGACAGAACACACASAGTGATTACCAACAAAGAACTACACAAATAAAGCACATACACATTGTGGTTCCATAGCACAAATGAGGTAATGATAACATTTTGTGGCTTAAATGTCAAAGAAAACGTGTTAACAGTGTAAAAACACAAGAGGGCCTTTTTCAGACAGATATGAATATCACAGTTTCAATGAAACACCCTATTTTCAAGGTTTTGCTTAAATGCYATTTCAGTATCAGGACAGAAAGAAACAATGATGCAGATTGTGTTTATCAGTTTCTTCATGTTCCTTTTGCCTCGTCACACCCAAACCAAGTATCTCAACCAACTCTGCTTCTAGATTACAGCCACACACAYAGACAGCATACATGAAAGCTTATTTAATCCACATTTATCTCACCTATTTTAGGTCTGAAAGTTCTAATCTACACACTTGTGCTCAACCTTTTGCTTTATTTTTAACCTACACCGACTCTCAAAACAAGACACAGAACATACTTAATGTTGCCAACGTATGGAAAAGCTTTGTGCTATGCTTTAGGCCAGTGGTTCCCAAAGTTAGGGTCGGGACCCAAAGTGGGGTCCCGAAACATCAAGGTGGGGTCCTGAAAAGATTTTCTAAATTAATTACATTTTTGCCTTAGTTGTTACCTAAAATGTATAAATGTAGAATAATAAATATTGTTAGTATGCCTGTGTTTAGTTGACCTGATACAAATGTTTATCATCCAAAAATAATTGTGGGCACAGGTCTCTGCTACTGTTATTTTGTGGGTCAAAAGCTGAAAAATTTGGGAACTACTGCTTCAGAAATCAATTTAAAGGGTAATAAAATAATTGGTGATGTAATATTTTCCCTATAATTATTACAAAAACACAAAATAAGTATAAATAAGTATTTATATTTGTGTATCCTTTGTTTTTAGGGTTATTAACAAAGTTTGTGTACTTAGATTTGGGGTCACAAGTTTTTGTCATGAATATTTTGTGGGTCAGAAGATAAAAAGTTTGGAAACCACTGCTTTTGGCAACAGTTTACTGTATTTAATGTAAACATATTGAAAATAACAGGACCATATTAAATATTTTTAATGTCTGAGAGCCACAGCATTAATTAGTTGCTACAAGGATAGAACATGGCAAAAATAATATTTAAGTTTTGCTGCATGTGCTGTAATTTTACACCAGTGGTGTGTGTACCTGGAAGGGCCTGCAGGCTGTGCTGCAGGTCTCTGAGGGCCTCTTTCAGACGGTCCATCTGGACRAAACTGATACCTCTACCAGATAATGAAAGTCCTTTGAGCCTTTGAAGGATGCAAAAACCTGCTCCCTGATGAACATCTGTATCTGCACCAGGGATTTGTGTTTGGAAACCTGCAACTGACCATGAAATGAATAAATAAGCAGGAACTGAATGAGCAAAAAAAATATTTATTTCAGTAAAACACTCACCTCTCTTTTTATAGTGCACCTTCACCAACAGATTAATACACCTTGAATACAAAATGTCTGTTTTAGTTTAAAAAAAAACTCCAAAACTTATGTTCTCGATTAATCCGTTTTTCCCCCTGACCTTGTATAGTGGGTCACAGCTAGTTTCCAGTCCTTCGTGTGAGCGYAGCAGTGACCCTGAAGGAGGTAGGCAGCTGCAGTCCAGAGAAACATCGCCAACCCATCCTCACCCTCGTCTTTCACTCCCGTCGCKGCCGCATTTACCTCCTCGGATTCTTCCAACAACACTTTCTGTGGAAGCAGATCYTGTGTCGTGCTGATGACCTCATTGCAGAGCGCCATACAGCACGCAGGCCGCTGGGCCATGAGCAAGGCAGCTCCAGCCTCCAGGTAGAGCCTGGGTAACTTTGGGAGGGTGGAGACCTCGGCGTGCCCCTGAGACAGCGTACAGTAAACACACGTCAAATAAAATGTTCAGAAAGTATTCATTCCCTGGGTATTTAATGTTTAAATAAATTTACTTGAGTGTCCGTTTTTGTTTTTGCTCCTACTCTGTGTTGATCTTCTGAGTGAAGAGCAGCCAGCAGGTCCAGATAATGCTCCACACCCTCTGAGGCTCTGCAGAAACAT
>NW_013952516.1:1262487-1268361 GCF_001266775.1 Austrofundulus limnaeus | reverse complement strand
ACACACACACACACACACACACACACACACACACACACACACACACACACACACACACACACACACACACACGTTTCTAGCTCTGATCTAAATGTTTGACTTTAGACTTGAAGCGCTAGAAGAGATTTACAGCTGCTCCTCTCACCTGCCATGGAGCACACATTTGAGGGCCAGACTGTGGAGGACACTGAGGGCAGACGGGACTGAGAGCAGGCTGCTCAGTGATTGGCTGCGGAGAAATAAGGAYGGAGACAGAATATGGGTTCCAGCCACAGCAGGCTCCGGACAGCAGGAGKAGGGCAACAATAAAATCTGTGGGACAACAGAGATTTCATGTTTGAGTATCATAGCCAGCAACACATTGAATACAACTGATAAAAATTATGTTTCCTTTGTCTACTGAGCTGTTTATTGAAAATAATACAAGCAAAAATAGACTATTTAACAAAATATTTTCACCTGCACCTATAAATTATTTTAGATGTGTCCCATCATATCGAAATGAGGATTAAGTTAAAATTTGGTCAAAATGATCTAACTACATTTTTAGATTCCTGGATTTAAAAGATACATTTTGATACCTGGATCATTCTGATATCATAAGCTTTTCCAGAGATATGATTAATTTTGTCTTATTGGTTATGATAATACATTACTGTTTGGTCTGAATCCTATTTTCATGTACATTCATTGAGTAATTTTTGATGTTAATATAAAAAGGAAACCTCAAATATTTGTATATTAAGATTTCCCATTTGGAAAGAAACAAAAACATTTCTAGCTCACAGGGGAAAAATCAAAATTTTAAGGCATTTTTCCTCAAAATCTTTTATCTTTTTGTTGCTATTGCTCAAAAAAATGCTTCAAAAAATTTTTTTTGGATTATATTTCAGACAATTCATTCAAAAGATACATTGATAAGGCATTAATACATTATGATTTGACAAAATGCAATTTTTGCAGACGTTTTMATCAAAACCCTATATCTGCCTATTTCTCCACGTTCCACTTTTGGACTTAATCCTCGTTTTGATGTGATGGGTCACATATGTGTCAGCTATCCCATTCCTTGTCTCTTTGTATTAATTAATGGATTTGTTTCTCACTGAATGCAGAATACGAAGAGTTTGTATCTCAGCCTGTGAGTTTTTCAGCTGCTTATAGATGAGTGTGCTCTGGTAGAGAGCACAAACACAAGCAGAGTCTGTCTCCAGTGCCTTTCTGTAACACTGCAGAGCCATGTGAGGGCGATTCTGGAGACAAATGCAAAGATAAACACTCAATCCTTAATGCTGCTATTTATTATTATCATTATTATTATTATTGTAAAAGTAGATTAAATGTGTACCATATGGACGAGGCAGGCACCTGAGAGGAGGTGTGTGTACGCTACAAGAGTCCTGGGAGCTGGCAAGGTTGAAGCCGCCTGAAAATCAGACAGCACCTCAGAACTCCGACCCTGGTTCAGGCTTTCTGCACCTTATGCACACAAATAAAAATAAACAAACAAACAAAAACAACCACAGATTATTATTACCATCTTTTACAGCATGAATATCAAGCAACAAGTAAATTGGAAAGTTGTTCAAGATAAGGACCTCAAATGTCTACAAAAAGCCTGAAGTTGAAGTGATGTAATAAAATATGAACGTTGCAAACCTTGAGTGATGATCGTGCAGATCTGCAGAAGTTCCACAAGCCTTCTTGGGTCCATTACAAGTTTTGGAACAACTGGGAGCCTTGCTTCTGCCTCTTTCTTATAATCATTCTCATCCTTTCCACTTAGTGTCTCCAACAGAGCAGAAATCTCCTTCTGCACCAAGAGAAACATCTTTCCATTTTTTAAATCCAAAATACAAGATCAAACTTCCACAACATCACTGCAACTAAACAAAAACTGATGTGTTATTATCAAACGCACAAGAGAAGTGTGTAAATACTGACAGTCTATTCTGGAAAATGAAAATCGCATAAATAATAAAGGCACAAAGAAATAAAAACAATTTTCTATTTAAAAACACTTCTAACAACCCAATTAAGTGTCACTTCTTTACCTGGAACTCTTTAATAGCTTTCAGGTGGCAGTTGGCTAGCCATATTGCCCACTGCAGACAGAGGAGGTACAGTACATGGTGATGAAGGGATAATTTACCCACTGACTTGAGAACTGTTCTCCAAAGCACAAGAGGATCTGAAGTATTAGGATCAACTCCTGTCATCTGCAGAACTGTGAGGAACAAAAAGAAATGAATAAGAGGGTGATGAAATCTCTAAAAATAAAATGGCTTTGCAAAATAAAAACTGTTCTGTTTTCCTTTGCATCAATAGACACTATCCCAGGCAGAAGCCCACCTCTCTGTGTGGCTTGTTTAAGGAGTAGCTCAGCCTCCGCAAACTGAGACTGAGCAGTGAAACACACAGAGGCGTTATACACCACTGAAAGCTCTAATTCTGCATGAGCTGCGTCAGGAGGGATACCTGAAGAAAAAAAAGACAAAGGACAAAAAAAGAGGTGTAAATGTAAAGCAAAGTCTGAGTGATTAGACAAATAAAACTGTATCAAGGTGATGAGTACCTTGGATTTTTCTTAAAAGTTTGTGAAACTCAGAAGACTGTTTCAGATTGGTCTGGTTGTGGTTTGAGTTGATGGCATCTTGTCCTTCAGGCAACTGAAATGACATAAAAAAAATCAACAAAGTACAAAATGAGGACGTATCAAAGTAACTAGGGAATTACAGGAAATTGTATATCCTACTCCATAAGAATTTGAAAAGAAAAACAACATGGTTTACTCTGATTATTTCCACTAATTTTCTATCCAGTACTTGATCATTTTTAGAGAATGTTTTATTTGTTCAACAAAATTCTGAAAAATCAGTAGACCACTTTAAATGTTTGCCAGAAAGTATGTCTATTTGGAATGATACATTTTGGAAATAAATTGTATAAATGTAAATTTTACTTAAATGATTTTAATTGGTAAATTTGGTCAATTGTTGGGCTACACATTAAACCTCAGCAAGAGCGGGTTATTCCCTGCGTTAGCGAAAAGTTATCCATTGCATACGTTAATTCAATTCAATTCAATTCAGTTTATTTACATAGCGCCAAGTCACAACATACGTTGTCTCAGGGCACTGTACATAAAAACAAACAATCTAAAGAAGAAGCCAGCAGATTGTGTTGAATCACTTCATCACAGTCTCCCATCCTGAGCAAACGGTGGAGAGGAAAAACTCCCTGCTAATCAGGAAGAAACCTCCAGCAGAACCAGGCTCAGGACAGGCGGCCATCTGCCTCGACCGTCTGGTTGGGGGACAGGAAAGAGACACAGACAAACACAGAAGAACTGGTCCAGGACTGGTCCAGGTGCACCTTCTTCTGGAGGAGAGACAAAAAGAAAAAACATGTTATTGATAGAAATAATTACAATAAACATGTAGAGAAGAGAGACTAAAGACAAGAGCAGAGTGAGGAAATGTGCAGTTTGTGCTCCAGCAGTCTCAGTCTATAGCAGCAGAAAGGAAGAATAATTCAGGAAACCTAAGTCTAATTATATGATTTATCAAAGAGGAAAGTTTTCAGTCTAATCTTAAAAGTAGACAGAGTGTCAGCCTCATGGACAGAAACTGGAAGTTGGTTCCACAAGAGAGGAGCTTGATAACTGAAAGCTCTGCCTCCCATTCTACTTGTAGAAACTTGAGAAACCACAAGTAAACCTGCAGTCTGAGAGCGAAGTGCTCTGTTAGGAAAATATGGAACAATAAGATGTTTAATATATGATGGAGCTTGGTTGTTAAGAGCTTTGTATGTTAGGAGTAATATTTTAAAGTATTTTCTGAATTTGACAGGGAGCCAGTGGAGAGAAGCTAAAACTGGAGAAATATCATCTCTCCTTCCAACTCTCATTAAAACTCTAGCAGCAGCATTTTGGATTAACTGAAGACTTCTTAAAGAGTTTTTTGGATGTCCAGATAATAAAGAATTACAGTAATCCAGTCTAGACGTGATAAATGCATGAATCAGTTTGTTACCATTTAAGGTTAAAGATCAAGGAATCCAGATTACATCTGAATATAAAGAGCTTTTCAAAGCTAATTTCTCCACTTTAATATTGTGTGTTAAGACTGATCGATGGTCGATGCTTGGTCTCTCGTTGGTTGCTCGGATTAACTCGATCAAAATGAATATCCTCCCACGGTTTTCCTACCTTTCTCAGTGCATCCATATCTTTCTTCTACTGTTTTTTTTTGTTTTGTTTTGTTAAACTTGATAGTATTATCACCAAATTTCTCTGGAACGGAAAGGTCCCTCACATACGCATTCAAGTCTTACAAAGACCTAAAAAGCTTGGGGGAATAGCTTTGCCAAATTTCAGATATTACTATTGGGCTTCAAATATTAGACTTTTTAGATACTGGCTCCAGTCAGATAACCCTTCTTCACCACCTTGGCTTGTTATGGAGGCAAACTCCGTATAACCTGCATCTCTAGCAGCCCTATTATATTCACCATTAAAATCCTCGACCAAATCTCATATGTCTAATAAAATGGTCAATACTTCCTTAAGGCTGTGGATTTTGATGTCATTTTGGTTTACAATCTCTTTCTGTCTATGCCCCTATAGCTGCAAACTACAATGTTCCACCTTCCCTTACAGATAGTATGTTCTTGTCATGGAGGGGAATGGGAATTTCAACTTTTCATGATATGTATATTGATAATATTTTTGCTTCATTCCAGCAACTTTCTGACAAGTTTGGTCTCCTGTGCCACCAATATTTTTTTTAGATACTCGCAAGTGTGTAGCTTCGTTTGCTCTACCTATTCAAGGTTTCCCAACCTCCCCAGGGACTCACAATTAGATATTTTTCTAAGACCAACTATCAAATTGAAAGGCGCCATTTCTTTTATTTACAACCAAATCATGTTACTTCACCCACAAACACTGAAATCCTTTAAATCACTTTGGGAGGAGGACCTTGGACAGGTTATTTCAGATCCTGTCTTTAGTACATAAGTCCTCTATTTGTGCCAGACACACTCTAATTCAATGCAAACTGGTGTTTCGCACTTATTATATACTAAAGCACATCTGGCCAAGTTTTATACTAACGTTTCTCCTGTCTGTGATAGTTGCCAGCATTCTCCAGCCAATCAGATAAATACTCTCTGGCTTTGCTCTCAGCTTTTTAATTACTGGTCCAAAGTTTTTGCCATTTTGTCAGATATTTTTGACAAGGAACTGGAGCTTAACCCACTGACTGGTTTGTTTGGAGTTACACCTCCCCAGCTCCTCTTGTCCTCTTTTCAAAAGAACTCCTTAACTTTTTTTAACCTTTTTGGCACGAAGAGTGATTATAATGAAATGGAAGTCTCCTCGACCTCCCTCATTTGTCCACTGGGTTCGAGACGCACTATACTTTATTAAACTCGAAAAAAAATTGTTTCACTTTAATAGGATCTTCCACTGAGTTTTTGCGATTATGGAGTCCTTTATTAAGAACTCTTAGAAAGATCAATTTCCCTAATATCCCACTAAAAAAGGTGGTATGATGCTGGTGATTATTATTATTACTCTTATTGATATCTCCTTTTCTTTCAGCTTTTTGACTCGAATTTGACTAGTCTGATAGACTGACATATGTATGCCCTGGCACCTGACGTTTATTTTATTTTTATTTTTGGTCTTGTTTTGTTTTTTGTCATGTTTGTGCTCGTGTGGATTGAATGAGAGAATTTTACTAATATTTAGGATCTATATTTATTGGTACATTTGTTTCTGTCTACAGCATGGTTATTTTTTATTTAATCCATTTAGTGTGTGTGTGTGTGTGTGTGTGTGTGTGTGTGTGTGTGTGTGTGTGTGTGTGT
>NW_013952516.1:1255381-1262436 GCF_001266775.1 Austrofundulus limnaeus | reverse complement strand
GTGTGTGTGTGTGTGTGTGTGTGTGTGTGTGTGTGTGTGTGTGTCGGTTTACTTGGGTATGTTCTAGTCCAATTGTATTTGTTTATTTGTGGTATGCTGTTAAATATGTCATTATTATACTGCCTCTACCTTGTACCCTATATTAAAGCATAAATAAACTTTGGCGGGGGGACGATTTTAAAGGTCTTACTAGCAAATAATGTTTGCAAAGATTGCACTAACCTAACTAACGTGGTTTGTAATCTGTTTTGACTAAAAAAATAAATGTTAAGTGAAGCGCAGAATATTGACCATACCACAGGTTGTTATTACCTACCTTATAATTATTTGCCAATCCGTTGTTTTCCTGTATCCATTTGTCTAATAAAGACATTTTATCAGAAGTTGTGCTTAATGTCGCTTCGCTTGTTTGACTTTCCCTCGTTCATCAACAGGAAGCTTACAGGAAATACAAACTGTGTGAGCAGCAGCGGGGCTCTGCTGCCCCTTGTGGAAAGAGTGTGAACTGCAGGCGCAGTTTTCTATTTGACCAACAGGGGGTGCTGTGAAAGAGATTTGCCTTGAGATTTGCCATGGAGGTGTACAGTATGTCAGGAGTTCCGAAAGTGGGGGCCGCCAGGGGACGCTAGGGGGCCTCAGAAAGCTGGATGATTTTCAGTTGAATCTGCACATGTTTGGCATCGAAATAAACCTAAGAATCTTGGCTAAACGCTCATGGAAACTATTTTTACATCCACCAAACACAGTTCAAACGTCAAGCAGTTGAAACAGAAAGTTAAAAAACTGTGCAAAATGTCATCATCGCAAATAAATACATACAAAAAGAGGAAAAAAATCACATTATTTTTTTATAAAGCAAGTCAAAATAAATACCAAAATAGGTTGTAAAATGTGTTGAATGTTTTTTTTACTTGATTTTGAGAGAATATGATCCAACTGAAGTCAAATATACTTTCTCATATTAAATGGTGACAAATAAATGTTTGGATAACTTTTCAAAAGAACAAACATTTAAGTCTTTTCAGGCAGATAAAAAAATAACTTTTGCAATTAAAAACTTCAAATTTCTTAGCATTTATTAATGGTACCATCATGGTCTGTCCTGTGCAGAATGACAAAATTCAAAATTTTTTATTTTCTAAAACCTCTGTAACTTTGCTCCAGTTAATTTTAGCAGCATGAATCATTGCACAGGTAATGTCGACAAGTGGATTTATGGTTTCCAAGAGTTTTTAGCCTGAATAATTATGATTTTAAATGGGTTAAACATTATCTAATGCAAAAATTATTCAGGTGAGAGGGAAAAAAATTATGTTCCATCTTTAATACAGTACCTCTAAAACCACAGCAGCTGTTTTAATACTTACACTTCTGATGAAATCTCTCAAAAGTTAGCTTTATTTTGATCCTAAGATTTTTAAGTAGAGTTTGTAAATTCTGAGATGCACTCAATTACATTTTGACATTTTGAGCAAAAACATCAAGAGAACCCCTTGAGGCTTAAGAAGTTAAAATAAAAATGTTAAATATTAACAATAAACTCCCTTTGTTTTTCAATTACTATTTTAAATATAATTTATAACAATTTATTGAAAGGTCTTTTGCCATGCTCATCTTTCTGATCTGTCAAGCTTTAGATTTGAAAATAAAGGAAATTTTAAATTGCCCACTGTGAGCCACGTCCAAACCTGGCTCCAGTATGCCTTAYATTTTAAGACTGGTGTACAAGAAATCTCAAATAGCCACTTACCACTTAAAAATTCATTTRGGTGATCAGAATCTGATAACTTTGCTGACACTGAAATGCTGTGGACATTCTTATAATGGAGCCTAAATAAAAACAGAAAAGGGAATTAAAGCACATTTATTCATTAAGTTTATAAATTTGCTGTCCCATTTTTAGAGATATTTACATGATGTCTTTATTTTTTTGGCAAGAATATCTTTGATTTTGCTCCAACCATCCATCGCTCTGCTTTGTTGTTGTTCCTGGTTTGTTCCCGCTCTRAGCACTAAACTTGCAAGAACCTCCCATGAAACTACGGGGGGGCAGTTCTCCAGAGGWTAATAGTGACAGAGTTTGTTCAGTCTGAAGCTAACATAGCAACAGACAAGTTTGTGACAAAAAAAGGCCAAATGAACCGACCAGCAGCCCTGCTATAGAAGACACTGCGTTAAAAAACTCCCAGCCAAGTAAAATCAGGAAGTTTGAGGCAGCATACATTAAGTATGGCTTTACAGCTATTCAATAGTGAATCAAAGTGAGGAAAAAAACCATTCCAAAAACTTGATATTTCTTTATTTTATGGTCAACGTGCAAGGGGGTCCCCGGCCAGAAGCTGAAGTTGTTTGGGGGGCCTTATCATGGAAAAGTTTGGGAAGCCCTGGTATTAAACAACTACTATAGTATTTAACTCTATTTGCATTGAGTTCTGCCCATAGACCATGGTTCTGCCATAGAGTTGAGAATCACACTTGGCTTGAATTTCTGCTGTGGTTTTGATCATAGATACACTCACCGGCCACTTTATTAGGTACACCACGCTAGTAAYGGGTTGGACCCCCTTTTGCCTTCAGAACTGCCTCAATTCTTCGTGGCATAGATTCAATAAGGTGCTGGAAGCATTCCTCAGAGATTTTGGTCCATATTGACATGATGGCATCACACAGTTGCCGCAGATTTGTCGGCTGCACATCCATGATGCGAATCTCCCGTTCCACCACATCCCAAAGATGCTCTATTGGATTGAGATCTGGTGACTGTGGAGGCCATTTGAGTACAGTGAACTCATTTTCATGTTCAAGAAACCAGTCTGAGATGATTCCAGCTTTATGACATGGCGCATTATACTGCTGAAAGTAGCCATCAGATGTTGGGTACATTGTGGTCATAAAGGGATGGACATGGTCAGCAACAATACTCAGGTAGGCTGTGGCATTGCAACAATGCTCAATTGGTACCAAGGGRCCCAAAGAGTGCCAAGAAAAGATTCCCCACACCATGACACCACCACCACCAGCCTGAACCGTTGATACAAGGCAGGATGGATCCATGCTTTCATGTTGTTGACGCCAAATTCTGACCCTACCATCCGAATGTCGCAGCAGAAATCGAGACTCATCAGACCAGGCAACGTTTTTCCAATCTTCTCTTGTCCAATTTCGATGAGCTTGTGCAAATTGTAGCCTCAGTTTCCTGTTCTTAGCTGAAAGGAGTGGCACCCGGTGTGGTCTTCTGCTGCTGAAGCCCATCTGCCTCAAGGTTCGACGTACTGTGCGTTCAGAGATGCTCTTCTGCCTACCTCGGTTGTAACGGGTGGTTATTTGAGTCACTGTTGCCTTTCTATCAGCTCGAATCAGTCTGCCCATTCTCCTCTGACCTCTGGCATCAACAAGGCATTTCCGCCCACAGGACTGCCGCTCACTGGATGTTTTTTCTTTTTCGGACCATTCTCTGTAAACCCTAGAGATGGTTGTGCGTGAAAATCCCAGTAGATCAGCAGTTTCTGAAATACTCAGACCAGCCCTTCTGGCACCAACAACCATGCCACGTTCAAAGGCACTCAAATCACCTTTCTTCCCCATACTGATGCTCGGTTTGAACTGCAGGAGATTGTCTTGACCATGTCTACATGCCTAAATGCACTGAGTTGCCGCCATGTGATTGGCTGATTAGAAATTAAGTGTTAACGAGCAGTTGGACAGGTGTACCTAATAAAGTGGCCGGTGAGTGTATAAAGGCCTTTGAGATCTGTTGTTCAAAGAACTCCACCAGTTCTACAGAACCTCCTTGAGTTCTGGAACTTCAAACACACAATTTAAAAGAGCCCTTTAGATGTTTGAAGCCATTTTTTGTTAATGGCTTTTAACTCTCCCAATAATTACTGACAGTTATTGACTTAATAAAATCATCTGGATCCAAAAGGATTTCTACCTAAATAAATCTAATTAACACTGAACACACATATTCGACATATAAAACACAACCCAGTCACATTACAGCTGAGTCATCCTTGAGACTGCTAGGATAGCAATTTTTTTTCTACAGGTCTCCACCAAGGTGACTCCCCTTTGTTTTCTTTCCCCCGTTCCCTTTTTCTTGCATTCCCTTGTCATCCTTCCATCAGCACATCATCCTGTTGTGTAAAATGTGCATCCTTTACCTGCAGCACAATCTCTATAGCTCTCCTTTTCTTTCACTGTTTTAAATCTCTAAGGAAAAACAAACAACCCTGTCAAACACCTTTGAGATCTTTATGATTATCTTGGAAAAGATTTGATGTTTTTCCAGCTTTTTTTCCAGTACACTGACTTGGCAACTTTCCATCTTTACCTCAGCTGCTGTCACTCAAGGACATGCACAAGAAAAATGCCTCTTTCCTCTTCTCCTTCTGTYTCTTTCAGTGCCAGAGAGCCCATGGCCATGCTCCACTCTGTCTCATGTGTTGTATTGTTGAAAAAAAGCTAATTTCGTCTAGACTCTGCAATGAGATCCTTTCTGAAGCACTGCAGGGACATTAAACATGGGCTTCTCGTATCAGCTGACTCTGAAACTCRTTTATAAAACATGCAGCCCACAGCTGAAGAGACATGTGTCCTACACATTCTATAGTCACCCAAGCATGTGAGATGTGGTGGAAAACATGTGAGTGTGAACATCTGTGGAAGCAAACTGGTTTGGTCTGGGAAAAACAACATGTAGAAATCTACAGACATGATGCAGRGTGCTGAATGACTCCACTGAAATTTGCTGATGAAGCGGAAACTGATGTCTAGAGAGAAGAGAAGATAAAAGGAGCCGAATAGAAGCTTGAAATAGCTGAATGGAGGCTAGAAGCTAAAATGAGCTAATTTGGAAGCTAACAGTAGCAAAACAGTTAGATGCAAAGAAACAAATCAGGATCTAAAAGAGGCAAGATGCTAAAGGCATATAAAAGTGRCAAAAAGCTTCCTAAAAATAGCAATAGATGAGCTGTAAGTATAAGTAGCAAAGGTCTAGCTAAAAGCTAAAACTAGTAAAAGGCTACAGTACAACTTAAAGCTAAAAAAATGCTTAATAAAACAATCAAAATAGCAAAATATAAATATGGGTGAGCTAAAAGTAGCAAAAGATGAGCTAAAGGTAAAGACTAAAAGGTGGTAAAAGTTGTGATATAACTGAAAGCTAAAAGTACAAAATAACAACCAGTGGGGGGGGAAAACAGCAAAAATGAGTAAATGACTAGTGAAAAGGTTGAGCTAAAGGCACCAAAACCTAGCCAAAAGCTAAAAGAAGTGCAGGCCAGCTAAAAGACAAAAGTAGCCACATTCTACTTTGATGCTAAAATAAAAAAAAAATGCTTGCCAAAAATTGTAAAAAAAATATTTAAAAGTAGCAAATGATTAGCTAAACGCTAAAAATGAAAAGCCTTAAGCCTTAAAGTGCCTGTGATATTAAATTTTTAAAATAAATATAAAAGCATTAATGGAAAGAGAACATTAGCATATTGCAAAAATAATTTCCCGCCGCTGAGATGAACAGTTGTTATTTGCATGTGAAGGAACAGGAAGTGATGTCAAAGGAGAATGTCTGCATGGAAAACAAACACTGATAAAATAGATCATGACCCAGACTGTAGAGAAGATTCTGATGTTTCTTTAGATTATTTTGAGTCMCYATCAGAGARAGAYGAAGACGAGTCAGAGTTCAAATAAAATTGCTTCAACAGAGTTTTCTTTCTTAAAGAGTTGACCTTTGATGTCACTTCCTGTTGCACTTTGGCTGAGCCAAATTCAAAGAAAATATGCCATTTATGAGACAAAATGTGTAAAATCACATGTTTTATGCAAGGTTTCTTATTTAAAAATGTGTTCTCTTTGACTTTTTGTATTTGATAGATATGCATGTCACAGGCACTTTAAAGTGTGTTTAAAAGTAGTGAAAGACAAGCTAAACATAGCATAGCACTAGCTAAAAGYTAAAAGTATCCTGTAGTAAAAGGCTGTAAARGACTCTGTTAACCCTCGTGCGATCCTAACATTTACTCCCTTGTCCTACGGGTCAAAAATGACCCGTTCTACCAAAGTCCCAACATAAAGCAGCTTAATTGAATTTTAAATCCAAAATCTATTTTGCATGATGAAACAACTTGTTATTTATCAATTCAACTCAATTTAATTGCATTTTATCATGTATTTTATGATACACAATACTAAAAGAGAATCACTCTCTGATGGCTGTCACTTTACACAACTTGCTGGTCTCAGCATTCTTGAAAAACTGTGAAAGATTTTTAGTGGCATTGTGGCACAAAAAATTGCCCTTCCACTCTCTGCACCCCAGAGACTATATGTAGCCTCGCCACAGGACAGGAACCCCTCCAAATTCATTCAGTATTTTCCAGGATGATTTTTTTTTTCAAAGGCTGGTGTGATGATCAGGAGAAAGGTGGATGAAATGTCCTGGATATGGGCAGCCAAATATCTTGTTGGCCCTGACATCATCCTTATGATGATTGACACTGCTGTTCTTCCCTGGTTGCTGTCTGAATTTGATGAGAACCAAGCAATTTTGCCATTCTTTTACAAAAATGTGTCTGTCAGCTTGAGGAATGTCCTCTTCGTCTTCATCTGAAGATGCATTATCCTTTTGATTGATTTTATTAAGCAGTAATATTGCATGTATATACGCATCTAGTACATTCATTATTAGTACTTGGATAAACAAGAAAGTGAGAATCACTTATTTCCATTGTGGTCCTCTGGGTTGCATTCCTCCCCATCTTCTTCAGAAACATCTTCGTTCTCTTGTTCCTCCTGAGCTCCTGAAAATATCTCATCCATCTATTCAGCAGTGAAACATCTAGCTTCAGCAAGGAACCAACTAGGGGTACTTTCATTCAGGGTACCTTTATATCCTCTACACTGAATCAGTTTTTTATTATCTGAGATTGTTTTGTTTTGTTCAGGAGCTTGTGTGATGTGAGGGGTTAGCTGCAGATCAAGAGTACAGGTGCAGGTCAAATGCAAGTTCCAGATTCTTTAATGTGTGTGTGTGTGTGTGTGGGGTTAGCTGC
>NW_013952516.1:1246988-1255352 GCF_001266775.1 Austrofundulus limnaeus | reverse complement strand
GTGTGGGCACGTTTTTGCTACATCATGGAAACCATTTTCCAGAAAAAGGCAGCCTCGTGGGGACCGAGGGTACGGTTATGGATGCTAATTTTGGGTGGGGGGTGGTTTGGTTTAGGACCAAGGTGTATATTGAATTTAAATTAGTGGTCAGGTAGGTCAGTGGTTCCCAAACTTTTTATCTTCTGACCCACAAAACATCCATGGCAAAAGCTTGTGACCCCAAATATTAGTGGTTTGAGTACACAAACTCCGTTAATAACCCTATAAACACAGGCTTTTTGACAATCTAAACAGCTTGTACACAAATATAAATACTTATTTATACTTATTTTGTGTCTTTGTAATAATTATAGGGAAGATGTTACATCAGCAATTATTTTATTACCCTTTAAATTGATTTCTGGAGATTATCCAAGGTGCTTCATGACCCATAATTGGGTCAAAGCCCAACTTTGGGAACCAAAGTGCAGTGGTTCCCAAACTTTTCAGCTTTTGACCCACAAAATAACAGTAGCAGAGACCTGAGACCCCCAACTATTTTTGGATGATAAACATTTGTATCAGGTCAACTAAACATGGGCATAATAACAATATTTTTATACTACATTTATAACCTCACTCCTTTGTAACAACTAAGGCAAAAATGTAATTGATTCCGAAAATCTTTTCAGGACCCCACCTTGATATTGGGTTCTGACCCCAACTTTGGGAAACACTGAGGTAGGTACCTGTGAGGTTAATTTTAGGGTAAATGATCAGGGTTAGGCTATAACATTACCCGAAAATGAATGGAAGTCAAGCCATGGTCCCTACAGGGATATAAAAACAAACTGTGTGTGTGGGTGGGGGGAGAGGTCTTCTGAGTGTGTGTTATAAAGAGTTTGTGTGTGGCTTTTAAACTTTTTTCCTGTGTTTAAATGCTTTTATAATTCAAGGGTCAAAAATGACCCATAAGACAATCTTTGGACCCTAGTGGTGTACAGCCCAAATGGGGTCCGTTTAGGAAAAGTCATAAAATTGTTTTGGAAAATAAAGTTTAAGGTATTTTGTCTACAGCTAAACGCAGTAGTGGGTCACTTTTGACCTGCAAGACAACACAAGGGTTAAATGATGCTGTGTGAACTCTCTCACCCTGAGTAATCAATATCTCTTCTTCAGAGACAGGCCTGTTCTCAGAGCAGACATGTACATCATCAGCAGAGACAGTTCAGTGTTAATGCTGCAACACACACCATGAAGCAGCTTTTTCTGAAACACACCGTCCAACAGAAACGGGGTGAGCTTCAAAAGATTTAGGATTAAAACAGAAAAGTGTTTTGTGTTTGCTGGCTGTGTGGAAGGCCCAGCAGCTGAGGTGAACCCCAGGAGAGATGATCTGCAAACTCACACTGCAGCAGTGAAACATCAGCAGAAACACACCAAACCCCCACATATCTAGTTCAAAAAGACTTTACTCTCAGCAGAAGTAAAATATGTCGTTGCATCTTTTATTTAAAAATGTGAAATACTAATTAAGAAAAAAAATGCAAGAGTTTGACACTTTTCACAAAATGTCTTTATCGATATGAAGTGTTTGTTGTGCACGTGCAGATGATGTTTGAGCAAAAAAAAAAAAAAGCCAAATATAAAGCGTTGTCGTTTCAGCATCCTGAGTTAAACCAGAACTCATCACTGTGAAGATTCCTGCGCAGGCATCAGTTTGCTGAAGAAAAGGTGTCTCTTTAAAAAAAAAAAAAAAAAACCTCAGCCAGTCCTGCTGCTGACTTCAGGGTTTTCCCTCCCTCCTATATAAACCCGGCGTTCTCCCTCCTGCTGCAGTCACTTCTCCCCCTCTCCTCCGGCCCAGCAAACATGAGTTTCACGCTGGACCACCACTTCATGGGCCCGGGTTCGTACCGCAAGGCTCGGCCCGCCTCCGTCTCCTCCAGCGGCTTCCACTCCCAGCGCCGCCGCCTCGCCTACAGCCAGCCGTCCTCGGCCGACAGCCTGGAGACCTTCAGCGSGGACGGCATGGCGCGGAGGAGCGAGAAGGAGGTCCTGCAGGCTCTCAACGACCGCTTCGCCGGCTACATCGACAAGGTGCGCAACCTGGAGATGCACAACCGCAACCTGGAGGCCGAGGCGGCGGCGCTGCGGCAGAGCCAGGCGGGGCGCGTCTCCATCGGGGAGCACTACGAGCGCGAGCTGGGCGACCTGCGGGGTCTCCTGCAGCAGCTGACCGGGGAGAAGACCCGCGCCGCCCTGGAGCGCGAGCACCTGGAGGAGGACGTGCAGCAGCTGCGGGTCCGGCTGGAGGACGAGGCGCGCAGCCGCGACGAGCTGGAGGCCGCCACCCGGGCCATGAAGAAGTACGAGGAGGAGTGCCGCCTGGCGCGGCTGGAGCTCGACAAGAAGCTGCAGGCGCTGGAGGAGGAGGCCGCCTTCCTGAGGAAGAACCACGAGGAGGAGGTGGCCGAGCTCCTGGCGCAGATCCACGGCGCGCAGGTGAGCTTCGACCTGAGGGACACGCTGAAGTCGGACGTGACCGGCGCGCTGCGGGAGATCCGCGCGCAGCTGGACTGCCACGCTTCAAAGAGCTCCACGCACGCGGAGGAGTGGTTCAAAGGTGAGTGGTCTCGAACAGATCTCTGTCCATGGTGCTGAAATCTGCTGCTCCTTTCATAAACATTTATTCAATCTAAAGAATAAAATCGTAATTGTGCTGCTGTCAGCTTCACCACTGAGACTTTAACTGATGGAAAGTTTATGAAACACCCTCAAGTTTCTGTGCTGCAGACTGATCATCACTGAAGCTCTGCAGGCTGAGACACTTTGACTAATCTGCACTTTGGACAGGGGGTGGGGGTGGGGGGGTTACATTGAGCCTCCACAATAAAGAACACTCCTCAAGGACACTGTGGATGTCATAAAGACAAGATGAAACCTTTGTTTTCCTGCTTGAACATCCATCTCCCGTTGTGGAAATGATGGATGGTCTACAGCAAACCATAAATTCCCACTTCACTGCAGCTCTACGTTAGAAGGAGACGCCTGCGGTGCTTCTGACCTTTATAAATGCAAACAGTTAAACACAGTTAATGTAGTTTCCTCCTGCGGTGTGTGAATGACCTCTGTGTCCGACTGACTGCAGCAGCGTCTCAATCACGACCGAGGCGAGGGAGGAAGCTGAGTCAGAGCAGCTGACAGACAGACAGYGTCAAGGTTACCCGAGCTCCCAGGGGTGGCTGTCTGCGCCCTCTGAGTCCACATAGAAAGTTGCGTTCGTGCGCACAAACCCTGAAACAGTTTTAACATCTCACCCAGCGCAGGCGATTTGTTGCACGACACCGCAAAAGGCGACGCTTGAAATGCTGCGTGCTTTTCTCTTCTCCTCTCTGCAGTGCGTATGGAGCACCTGTCTGAAGCTGCCAAGTCCAACCAGGACGCGATCCGTGGGAACCAGGAGGAGATCGCCGAATACCGCCGGCAGCTCCAGAGCCGCACCATCGAGCTGGAGACCCTTCGAGGAACCAAGGACTCGCTGGAGAGGCAGAGGATGGACAGTGAGGACAGACACCAGGACGACCTGAACTCCCTACAGGCAGGGCTTTGTTGCAGATGTTTCCAAAAGTCTTTTATTTTTCTCAGCGTGACACTTGACCTGCCACGTTTCATCTTCCTGTTTCACAGGAGACCATCAACCAGCTTGAAAATGAGCTGAAAACCACCAAATGGGAGATGGCGAGCCAGCTGAGAGACTACCAGGAGCTGCTGAATGTGAAGATGGCTTTGGATATTGAGATTGCCGCTTACAGGTTGGTCTGAAAACACTCAGAGATCCAACTCTTCTTTTTAGATTTTAAAGCAAAAACGTTCCTAACACTTGTCACGGGGTGTGTCTTTGAAAAACAGGAAGCTGCTGGAGGGAGAGGAGAATCGTTTAGTGTCCGGTGGAACACCGTACTCCTACTTGGAAGCCAGGATTTCAGGCCACATGAAGGTGAAGAGTGAGGAGATCTCAGACACCGTCATCGTGGAGGAGCAGACCGATGAGACCCAGGTGACGGAGGTGACAGAGGAGGCTGACGAGGAGGAGGAGGAAGAGGAGGAAAAGAAAGACGACGAGGAAGAAGGAGAGGAAGAAAAGGAAGGTGAAGAAGCCAAAGAAGAGGGGGAGGAAGGAGAAGAGGAGAAAGTGGAGGAACAAAAGGACGAAGAGGAGAAAGCTGATGAAGAAAAAGATGAATCCTCTCCTCCYAAGTCTCCTGTCCTTAAATCACCAGAGCCTAAATCACCAGCAGCCAAGTCCCCCGCAGGAGTTGAGTCCAAGTCTCCTGAACCCAAATCTCCTGAATCAAAGTCCCCTGCTCCCAAATCTCCTGAACCCAAATCTCCTGAATCAAAGTCCCCTGCTCCCAAATCTCCTGAACCCAAATCTCCTGAATCAAAGTCCCCTGCTCCCAAATCTCCTGCTCCCAAATCTCCTGAATCTAAATCTCCTGCACCCAAGAGTCCTGAACCCAAATCTCCAGAAAAAGAGAAAGCCGAGCCTCCTGCTGCCAAAGACACCCCCAAGGAGGAGAAGAAGGAGGAGAAGCCTCAGCCAGTCAAAGAGGAGAAAGAGAAAGAGCAACCYGTGAAAGAAGAGAAGAAGCAGGAACCAAAGGAGAAGGAGCCAGAGAAGGTGGACAAGCCTGAGCCAAAGAAGGAGAGCAAAGCAAAAGAAGCACCCAAAAAGGAAGAAGCCCCAAAACCCGCAACTCCGAGCAAACCCTCCGAGGACAAACCCGCTCCCAAGGCTGAGCCCAAAGAGAGCGCTCCCCCTGCCAAAGAGGAGAAGCCGTCCGCCCCCAAACCGGAGAAGGCTGAGCCCGAGGCGAAGGCCGCTGCCAAAGCTGAAMCCGAAAAACCCGAGAGCAAGAAGGAAGACAAGAAGCCCGAGGAGAAGCCCGCTGCTCCCAAAGCAGAGCCGGAAAAACCAGAGAGCAAAAAGGAGGAGAAGAAGCCCGAGGAGAAGAAGGAGACGAGTAAAGACGTAAAGGAAGGAGCAACAACAGAGAAAGCTGAAAAATCCTCTGGCACCGAGACAAAGGAGAGTAAGGAGGAAAAGGCCAAGAAGTAAGACAGAGTTGAACTTGGGGGTGTGTGTGGGGGCGAGGAAAAGAAGATGCCAAAGAACTGTGAGGGAGGTCCCATGAAGGCATGGGAGGAGCTGTCCACACCATTTAATGTCCAAAGCAAAGCAGGTCACAGTATGTAAGCAATATTGATCCCTTGTAGCAAATAACTCCACCCCCCACCCCCCTGCTTCCCAAATATGGCCGTCACAGACCCCCGAAGCTTCCGATGTATGACTGTAGTGAATGCAGAATGCTCTACACTCTTTATCTGAATGTGACGACTGCCCTTAATGAATAACAAGTGCATTTAAATCCGAATCCTGAAGGAGCCGGCAGGGTCCTGCTGCTCAGCGCACGATGGCCTTCAAGGGCAGAGGTGTCGGAAACCGCGTCAAGCTAAACGATTGTGACAAATATTGAATCCTGAAGTATGTTTATTTATTGAAACAGAAGTGTCTATAGTATATTTACAGATAAACATGTAAGGAAGACTTGAATTTTGCTCGTTGTGCACCTTAATGCAGCTTCTCCTGACAGGTGAACTGTGGTCTCTCACTCTTTCACTCTGCAATGCTAGGGCAATGATGACTGTGCTCTGTATAAAMTGCTGAGAATATGCAATATGAAACAGTAAAAATAAAAATTATTGAAAAAAATTAACACCGAAGCTGTGTGGCGTCTTTCTAACATCCAACATAGCAACTTTAACCCTTTAGGGGCGTGAGTTATAAACACTCCTCCAAGGTGTGAGAGCGAAAAGGTAAATGCTGCGAGTTACTGCACTGCATTGCGGCTAAAGAGAGGGGGAGCTGTGCCCCCCCCCCCCCCCCCAGCTTCCACTGCACCCTTCCAGCAAATCACATTCATGTATAAATCAGAGCCATGTTCTCCTGCACCCATCAGGCTCAGATCCACTTTAGGTGAAGGAACATCTTTAAGTTATTTATAAAATGTGSAAAGACAAAAGACTTGATATCTATTTGTGAAACACCGGATAGAGAAAATCATGTTTTATTGTCATAGATTATTTTTAACCGTTTGACAACAATCTCTACTTTCATTAGTTAGGGGAGTTGTTGATCATTTCTCTGGGTGTTAATTAAAAAAAATATTTGAACATTTTTTTTATCCACATTAAAGAGCCACTTTAAGGACGTGCAGGATGAGTTTGTTTTTTTATTGTTCAAGAGCTGAAAACATCAAAATCCATTCCAAACACTGTTCTACAAGGCAAGGTCAAGTAAATACTGTTGTGATAAAGTGAGCAGACAAACCTGTTTGCTCAGGGATCTTCACACTGAGCACACTTTRTCTGAAGAATATAATCTGGCATCTCTAATCTGATTGGGCCAAGCTGTAGAACACAAAAATTCTTTAAACTAAAATAAAACTGCAGTTTTCTCCRCCATTAAGCAGGTTTTTCCTGAATGCAGCATTCACTAAAATTGATCACTAGTGGTGAGACTGAACTCACTGTCATATATGCGTTTGTTTAACCCATCATTTAGCTTCAGCTGTTCTTTGTGTTAGTTTTTCTCAGTTGATAAAACACCAAACCCTGTTGCTTGAACCAAATGCTGAGTTCCCTGAACCCAGTTATTAAAATGGCCACTCTTTTGTCAGAACACAAAGCACATTTTACCCAGTTAGACACATCTTGTAGACCTATTTTCACCCACTAAAACACATTTTGCTCTTTGATTCATATGGTTTCCACAATTATAAGCACAAATGAAGCACTGCTGTCCAATCTGAAACACAGCAACTTAAAATAGATCACACACGTGTCTAATGATGTGAACAAAYCAATACAAGGTAAAAAGTAGACACAGCAGTGAGAATACAATAGGCTGTTTTTTTTCTTTTTTGCCCAGAAATGCTAAAGAATTGCCTTCCTCAGCTTTATTCAGCAGCTGCAGTGTAAAACACAAAGCCCAAGTTACAAGTGACTTTACTGCTGCTTTCATATATACAGTAGCTGAAGTTTAGTTGTTAACGYTTCTATCTTATATTTAAAAATAGTTAACTGCAAGTAAAATCACACGTTTTCATAATTTGTGACCACTCACGAGCATCTGAACTATTAAAACCTCAACACTTTACTTAAATTCAGTTGTTAGATCATTACCTTCAGCTTGGTTTTACTGAACAGAAGGATCTCAGTCTGCTGAGCAGATTTTATCTGCAAATATAAATCATTCATCTCATTTATGAAATATAATCTTCAGACCTCTTTTTGTCCCAAATTAATAAAATATTAAACTCTTTAGTGTTTTTATATCCTGCTGCTGGACTTAACTTTAATCATGATTGACAGTGATGTCAATGACACCTCATTATGTTATGGAAACCAGGATGACACTAAAAGAGAGGTCAAAGGCTAACTGCCCACAATAAACAATAAAATATTTTATTCCTCAGGCTGCAGGCATGATTCTCTGTGGAAATGACTCAGCTCACTCCTGCACTGAACCACAGGAATAACAATCAGCAACAAAGGTCTATAAATAGAGCAGCTCAGAAGGAGGTTAGGGAGGATAGAAAAGTGTTTCAACAAAAGAAATATGGTTTTCATAACATCTGTACACTTCAGTCACAGACAAAACTGACACAATTTGTGAAGAAAAAGTGTTTTTATTTTCTAAACTTGTAAAAAGGGTGTCTTTGTGTATCAAATAACAGTAAAGAAGTGAAAAGGACTAGTACACAGAGGTTTAACGGTGACTGAAGAAACCCTGAGGATGGTTGTACTTGAATGGCTTCAGGCGATTAGGACCCCTGAATAAAAACAGAACAGGAAGTTAGAAACATATCAACCAGGGCTGCCAACTTTTCAAAAAACCTAAGAGTGAGATCGGGATGGGACRGGACGGGACCGGGGGGAATAACTGTAATGACCATTTTATAGACGTGTTAGATACGTCAGTATTAAACATCTTCAGATGTTATGTTTAGAGTACCTGTTGAATTCTATGAAGAGCATTTTATGATTTATGTTCAGTCAAAAATGTCACATGATAAGTCAGACATTTTCACTCAAGGTCAGGAGAGGCTGAGGTTTAAATTCAGCCTGAGAGCTCGGTTTGGAGGCMTTTAATCTGATCGCACTATGGATGCAAGTGGAACCAWCATTTTAACATGAATAYCTGATTTTTAATATGATTGCTTTATTTGCAATATGAAAATGTTTTTTGTTTCCATAATCAAATCCATTGTGTGTGTGTGTGTGTGTGTGTGTGTGTGTGTGTGTGTGTGTGTGTGTGTG
>NW_013952516.1:1241859-1246847 GCF_001266775.1 Austrofundulus limnaeus | reverse complement strand
GTGCTCCTCTCCGCTTTCAAACATGATGAACATTAAAAAAAAGGTTCTGTAATTTATTTATCTATCAACATAATTTAAAATTTGATGTATAGCCTGAAGTCTGTAATTTTTACACAATTTGGAAAAGATTTTTACGAAGAGCAAATCTTTCCCACTAAATTACCCGTGTCCAGGGACCCCAGGGCATTAATCGTCAAATTAATTGTTATCGGCTAAATACCCCAATTAATTGTGATTAATATTTTTTTGCCAATATTGCCCAACCCTAGTGTGTGTGTGCGTGTCTCGCGCTAAAAATAAGTATCTTTGTGAGGACATTTTGCCCTTGTGAGGACGGTCCTCACAAGGGAAAATGTGTGTGTGTGTGTTCAATGTTAGTAAAAATAACACAAATCACTTTATGAAAGCTTATCAAACAAGCAGCTTTTCATAAAAATCAAAGCAAACGTTAAACAAAAATCAACCTCCAGAGTAGCTGGAACTGTTTTTTTTAATGGGTCCTGCTGCCTCTCCTCCACTTCCTCATTCTCCTTCTCTACTCTTACATCTCCTCCTCCTCTCCCTCCTCAACTGACTCTTCCTCCTCTTCTTCATTCTATGACTAGAATCAAACTCCATGACTGCCTTTTCACCTGCTAATACCAATAACAGCAACAATCATACATTTATGGCACTTTTGCAAAGAATTGCTATAATACAAATACATAACTTAAGCTCTACACACACACACATATATACACAACCCCAACCACACACACATGCACACTTTGTTCCTGAACACCGTGGGGACTGTGCATTGACTTCCATTCTTTTTTTTTTTTTTTGGATTTTATAGCCTAACCCTGACCATACACCCTAAAATTAACTTCACAGGTACTTACCTGACCCTAAAACTAACCTAAACCTTGGCCCTAAACCTAACCCCACACCTGTAATTTGCATTTGGACCTGGCATTGGTCCCCACGATGCACTTCGGTCCCCACGAGGTAGGGCTGGGCGATTATTTGATCGCGATAATTGATCGAGAAAAAATTCAGGTCGATCACGGAGATCAGATGTGAGCCTCTTACTTAATCAAACATGTCAGAAATGTGCAAGACAATAGCCARTCAGAATCCACCTTCTCCTGCTCCACTTCTGTTTATCAGTTGCTAAGGAAACGCAGACTTAACCAAACAAAAGTAATCCAGTATAAAATGCTRAATCGCTAAGCGTTCGCTTTTTTGGGTGAGTTTCTGAGGTATTTTGGCCGCTGTCGCTTCCTGTACCTGCCATTACCTGTTAACAGGCAGGCAGGGTGAGCTCTGAGCTCCCCTCCCTACACAGAGGGAAGGGTGGGAGTCGTGATGCGCGTCTCGCTAAAACAAAAGCATCCTCCAAAAATATGAAGCGGTCTTAGGGTAACGTTTAGAACAAAACAATGTCCCAGCGGTTCTTCATTTATCTGGAGAAGAAGTTTTCTGTAAGTTTTGTCGGCACACGATGGGCTGGACGAGACGTGAAGACCACTTCCTGTCTGAGTCTCATCACAAACAGCAGCTGAGAGACGCTGCAAACTCCAGAACACTCAGAAGCTGATGTGTGATGTGTTTTCAAGAAATATATTATGTACTTTATGTTGTTCTACACTGCCGGTGAAAGGTTTGTCTGAAATAAACTAAACTAAACTAAACTAAACTAAACTAAACTAAACTAAACTAAACTAAACTAAACTAAACTAAACTAAGCTGGGAGTTTATCCAACGTTTTGTCGTGTGCAGAATCAGATATTTTGTCAGAAAAAATGAAAGCATTGTCTGTAAGCACTGTAAGCACAGGTGGTCAGGGTGGTGGGGTGTTCCTTCCTTCCTTTCTTCCATAACAAAAGTAATGAGCTTATATCCTATTCAATTGCTGAGGTTCTTCTTCCATGAAGCAGCTCTGTTGTCCTCCATCCATATTTTCAGTTMCAGGCTGAGTCATTTCTACCTTCTCATCTCTGTCAACGCTCTCTGGTTTCATTTAAAAGAGCTGATCGTCAGATTTTGTCCAAGATTAACCTTCAGGGTGAATATAGCTCGCTCACACCAAGGACCTATCCACGTCATCATTTACCCAGAATGCTTTGTGTGTAAATAAAATGGCTCCGTCCATGTTAAAATATATTTTAAAAAAATTACAAAACTAAACAGCCTACAGTATTTTTCTTTATTTTACAGTTAAAATATGTTTATCAAATAAAGTGTAATGTTACAACTAATCAGGGATTCCTTTAAGTAAAAATGGTGTTTAACTTCTTACACTAACTACATACCTGACAGTGCGCAGGCACATCTTTTCACGAGGGAACTCACGAGGTCCTTCTACGCTGTCATCTTGTCCTTCTGTCTCCAAATACAGGTCCAGGCAGACGCACAGGCGAGCTATCTGATTGGTGAGAAGCTGGTGCCCCGGCCGAGGTCCCTGCAGCTCATTTTTAAACACGTTCACTTCACTCTCCATGGCCTAAACAAACAAACAAAAAAAACTATGTTAGGGTAAAAATATAACCACAAAAGACACAGGAGCAATCATGCGAAAACATTGGGAATATTATGGACTAAAATAATTTCCGTACACGAAGGTTGTCGTCAGTGCGTCCACTACACTCTCCCTTCCAGTTCAGAGACAAAGAAAACAGAGGAGAGATCTCTGGGTAACGGGGACTCAGAACCACTGCGGCATGGAGTCGAGCTGAAACAATGAAAAGACATGATGGTAAATAAACAAAAACAACAACAATAAAAATCCGTTCAGTTGGCTGGGGTTGGATTTACCTGTGCCTCTTTCTATGACTGCCATAAAGTACAGGTCCGTCTCCTTGGCCAGTCCGGCATCAGTTACATGACGGGTGTAAGGCAGCGCCTTTAAAAGMAGAAAGTCATACACTCAGAAATTAAATTAAAATTTTAAATACATTATCAGAAACAAACCCATTAAAATGAACCAGATCCAGCATTAATAGAACAAGAATTTGTAGACCAAGTCCAGATTTAGCAGTTACAGCTATATAATTTCTTTTTTCTACCTTTTTATGTTTATTAATCAATACTTATTTAGTGATTACTACTGAGCTGTATGTTCTAAATACATGACTTCTTAAAACTGTACCATGTACTCATGTTGACTGATGGTGGTCCAACTCGCTAAGCGGGAGATGATCTTGGCAGGAAACAGGTTCTGGCACTCACTGGTGATTGGAACAATGCTGTGTTCTGAGGGCAGAAACAAGTCAGTTTCCTCTAAAGTAATGAAGCACTAGGAGGTTCTGAYRCATGCAGCTGGTAAACATCACACCTAAAGAGGCAAACTGTTTGTGCAGAGCCAAGCGGGACTGGACTCGTCCCCTCAGCAGCTTCATGGTGCTCTCCATGTGGCTGGCACTCAGAGAACTCCCCACCAGCACACCCTGCAAACACAAACACCACGCTGTCACTCAACAGCTGCAGCTGAACTCGGCTGGGAAACATCTTGATGTCAACACACACCTCTGAAGATTCACCAGGAAAGTGCAGTCCTCCGAGATTCTGAACCCACATATAGGGATATCCCAGGTCCTCCACATAATCCGCAAATGAAACAATCCTGWGTTGAAGTTGGGAGTTATTTTTGTTAAAGTGGATGTGATTTTGTGTATACCTTTAATTTTAACCCACTTACCCGACTTTATCAAACTGGTAGCGATTGGCTGGATTGGGAGTTTCTCTGCCCTGGTCACTGGTGTAGAGGCAGCTGAGGAGAGTGTCTGATTTAAGAAGCTCCCTGTAAAAAATAATTAATAATCATCATCATCTTTGGGATTTAAAAAAAATGCAGAAAATGTCTAAATTCTTCTGTCCATACACATACCCAGCACTGATGGCCATGCTGAGGTCAGTGGAGGTGGAGACTGTGGTCTTGACCGTCATAATGTTCAGATTCATCAAGTAGTAGAAGAATAAATGCAGAACGCTGCCGTCTGTGGAGACAAGAGGAGAATACATTACACAATCCTCCAAGTGAGTATCACTGCAGTCTTTAAGCTCTCTCTATCATCCTTTTCATTAATCCTGCTAGTGATCRTCCTCCTGGGTTTACTTTGCACTGCAATGTGTTTAGAGAGCAAAGATTGGGTGTGGTCAGGATGGCAGCTAGCAGCACATAGGGAGCCCACAGAACGCTGATGGTCATCTTTCCAGCTCCAGTGTCTGCAGTAACAGTGAACTCAGTGACACCCTGTCACTCACTCACACCTACACCGCTCACTTTTTGCTTTTACTGCACTAAAACGACTGCCGCAGCTGGCAGCGGTCTAAAAAAAAGTGAACGGAGAGAGCAGCAGTAACAAAATCAGAGAGAGAGTGCTTGTATGAGAAAATTCTTCCAAGATTCTGTAGGTGCTGCAGACCCACGATGCTGCTAGTGTCTCCCTCACCTCGCTCCCCACCCCACCCTCCCTGCTCGCACTTTAGGTAGCGTTACGCCTGCAATGCAGATCTTCCCTTAATCTGTCACCAGATTCCCTTTGTTGCCAGCAGAGGGACCACGAGGGTCAAGCGGTGTCATGTCATAGCAGAGCGGGKTTTTTTTCTGCCACATACTAGATATACACACAAGCATAGAGCTGCTAATACAGTCCAGCGTATACATTATGTTACAGGTATGGGAGACAAAGAGGGTGCAAATATTAAAAACATGCTGAGTGCCCTGAATTTGTGTAGACTTCTAAAAAAACACTATTAATACATTACCTTTACACTTAAGGTCCAAGCACAGGGAGAGTGGGTGCCTTTTTATCATCTCCCGTCTTTTGTCATCCAGCTGGCCGCCTGTGGTTGGTCGCCTTCTCTTCTGTCAAACACACAAATAACAGTAATATAGTTTAGTTTAAATTGTTTATTCATTTCATTTAAAACCAAAAATTTTATACACATTTAAAAACAAAAGATATACACAACAAAAACCATACAAATCAAATTGAAACGAAAGG
>NW_013952516.1:1239482-1241767 GCF_001266775.1 Austrofundulus limnaeus | reverse complement strand
GTGTGTGTGTGTGTGTGTGTGTGTGTGTGTGTGTGTAGATCTGGGGCCGGGCATGTCCTGGGACAAAACCAGCCTAAAACTTACGGTTTTCTCTTGTTCTTCCTCTGCATCTGAATCACTCTCATCATCTGGAAGAAAACAGAACACACACTTTATTTAAAGAAACACAACAAAACTGGAAAGTAAGAAATGAGATAACTAAAATATGGTGTTTATACAACATATGCACAGTTGGCATATACAGTTATATGTACCCTGGGAATCATCTGGAGGTTTGGACAGGGCTTTGGCCTCATCTACATCTCCATCGATTGACACAGTCAGGTTCTTATCTAAAATGAAATAAAGAATAAATAGATAGGCAAAACTTACACCTCATACAGGAAAGCTCAACTTTGTCTCTTTGAAACATAGTATAGACCGTCAATGCTCACCACAAGCTTGGCCGTAAGCATTAGCTTGAACAAACAGYACATAGAGAGGTGGAGGCAGGTGCCGCGCAACCTCTGTCTGTTTCTGGATCTGTTCAAATGGCATRGACAGATATTCCTGCACTGGGAGAGATGCCTGTAAAGACACAACATTAGGAGTTAGTTTTAAATCAATTCATCAAGCTCAGAGTAAAAAAATAAAATGTTTTTTTGTATGGCCCATTTTCATTCTAACTAAAWATTGAACTTTCACCTGCATAATAGCATTAAGTCCTGGCTGCAAGCTCCTCAGATGCTCCTTCTTCACTTCAATAGTCTTCTGAATTTTCTCCTTTGTTGCCTGTGAGTCCTTGTATTTCTCTGCCAACCTGTATACAACCATAAACTTTTATTTACTCTTTGGTCAAATAAAACGGCACCAAGCAACAACAATCAAGTGCAACAGTCTATAATTGTAATATTTTGTATTCAAGTTTTCGCACCTTTTCCTCTGTTCGAGCTCCCAGTCCAGTCGAGCCAACGTGAGCTGATGGGCATCAGTTTTTGTGAGCTGAGGCCTGGAGATTTCTGTCGGGGCGTCCTGGTAAAACTCCTCTTCRCTCACCAAGTCAATTTCTTCATGTTTAGACCTTAAATCATAAACAACAGAAGTTAAGTACACATACGGTAAAGCATTTTTTAACATCTCAGTATGAGCTGTGAATGTCAAATTATTCATGTAAGCAAGTAATATGTTGTCACATCACATTAACATTTTCCGTTTCTTTTATGTTTGATTCAAATACTGAAATCTTTACTCCACTAATTTCATGGATTGTAAGTGTGTCTACTTTAGTTTTAATGTTTAATTAATAAAAACTGCAATTTGTTAAGTTAAATGTGAAATAAATCACTAAATGAAATTTTAAACAAGTGTAATCAAATATTCAACAACAGAGAACATACTAACTTGAATTCTARACATTTGCTGATCTCCTTCTGAAGATGCATAACTTCATAGAGCAGGTTTTGCAGCTGAAGGTGAAGCACATCAACTTTCTGTTTAGCCTAGAAAACACACACAAAAACACCTCTGTCACACATCTGTATAAAGAATTTAAACAAGAGAAGAYCTTGCAAAAAAAAAAGCATCTTTTATTTTCCAAAACTCAGAATTCAGTTTYTAAAGCTCGATTATAAATGTGTGTACATTCCCAACTGATAAAAGTACCAACAAACAAGCCTATGTCCATTAAAAACATCATTCACTGCACTTAAGTGTGAAAAGAAAAGTATTTGGTACTAAAAGTATTAAACCATTCCTTTAGTGATCAACACAAAAATAACCATATTCAAAATTGTATTAGCAAGTGAAAGTAACAGTACAAACATAAACATTAATGACTTGTTTGAGAATTACCTCATGTGTTTGGTCTCTGCCTCTCTTCAGCCGCATATGAGCCAGACGGTTGAGTTTTTTCAGATTCATGAAGAGGATGCAGCTCTGCATTCGCTTCTGCTCCACCTCCGCACTCTTAAGAAGAAACAAATTATACTATACATAAACAAGTACTTATAGTCATTTCATACACACTGCAATGTAGTTCTTAGAATATTTTTTTTAGATATGTCCCAAAAGCGCTGGCATGTGAGAAAGTAAATATCTGAATCATTTGCTTCAGACAGCTAGGATTTCTAACTGAAACTAAGCTTCTGTAACGATTTGATTGTCAAGTTTAACTGTGTGAAAGTTCTGGTGTATTGTTGAAAGATTCTCACCCCTTCCTTGGCTCCACTGGCTTTCAGCTCCTGGATCTCACTCATGAGTTTGGCTAAACTCTCACACGATTCTTTGTACAGCTTGTAGTCCTGTTC
>NW_013952516.1:1234625-1238046 GCF_001266775.1 Austrofundulus limnaeus | reverse complement strand
TGAAATTCTTACTTTGTCGTCCATTTTGAATGCCAAGAGATAACCATATTAACAAAAGAAACGAATCATCACCGAAAAGACACAAACAATGTTGATTAGATAAAAAGAAGAGACTAAACTAAGGATAATAACATCAGAATGGAACAATATAATAATGACAAGAAGGGAACTGTACAATCTGTTTTAAAATGTAATGTGCAACAGGTAAGTTACTAAATTGTATTCGTTAAATTACTTTAAAATAAAATAACTTTACAAGTCAAAAGTTTAATGGTGTTGTTTATATATTGATAAATGTATTTTAATTCTTACTAAAATAATTGCAAAATATCAATCCACCTGGGTCATTTCATATTAATCAAATCAAAGCTGCCAACTCATTAGTTAGAAAATGATGGCCTGCCTCCATTTTTAACGTTATCATTCAATAATGGAGATGAAAAAACAAATAGAACTTTTGTTTAAAAAAATAGCTAAGACATGTAAAATTACATTGACACGTGTTACCAAAACTGGCAATATCTATCTACCTATCTATCTATCATCTATCTATCTATCTATCTATCTGGAACCTTTTTATCATAAATTTGGAGACAAAATCAACAAATTTGAAAATGATTTATTCACACGACAGTTCTTAAAATTTACAAATAAAGAGCGTAGAACAAACCATATAAAAACTGATCCTACATGAAACAATTAATCTACATTTAACTCTTTTCAGACTTGGCAGACAAAACGATCAGTATGTCTGAGCTCACTTTGCCATATCTATCAGACTCTGCAAAGACGTGGGAACCCAGGTCTTCTCTCCTTGCACAAACACAACGCCCCTGTCTATGAAGATGACAATACGTCCAAATGTGTACAGCTGTTTCCCCTCATGCCGTTTTCCCACTAAGGGCATGAAGACAATGTTGTTCTCCTCTGCTTTGGTCTGAATGAGATCTTTAAAGTTAGTTGGCACACCAGCGCTGACGCCCCTGTGAGCCACGCTCTCAGCATCCCTGCGCTCCTGCAGAGCTTCATACTGAAAGTCTTTTCGTCTTTCTGTCTGGGTGAGATATGCGATATTCTCTCTTGCACCAGGCTGCATATAACCTCCTGTGAATTAAAACAAAAACAACAAACAGCAAGTGTTAAAATGGTTTGGTTATGTAGAGAAAACATGCTCAAATACTTAATCATGTATATTAAAATCTTAATTTTCCCTGCTTATGTAATACTCCGTGAGGAAAATAATACTAACCCATGCCAGAAGACACTGCACGGTTCATGATGTCCAAAGCTTCGTTGAATTTCTCTTTAATTAGAGGCTGTGCCAACAAAACATCACTAAACATGCTTTTCCAGCCGAGGTACCATTTAGTGATTTCTTCATAGTTTGGACTGTTGCTCAGCCAYGAACACAGAACCTGTCATCGACATAAGACAGACACACGATTTGAAAAAAATGTAATGGACTAAATGATATCCAAAAACCAGTTTTGTTTTGTTTTTAATTAAAAAGCCTCGTGGGTCATTTTGACCCCAGACAGCAAGAGAGTTAATAACCAGTGATACTTGGTATGAACTTTCACTGACCTGCAACCATTTTGTGAAAAAGTTTTTGTCCAGAAGGGAAACGAGGCTGGAGGGGGACAGCATTCCTTCCCAGTCCATCACCCAGTGAAATGGCTCCATCTGCTGCTGGTGGGGGTTGATAACCAGTTCTTCCAGGCATAAAGCTATAACGGGATACAGAAGTCATGACATGAAGGCAGATCAAAGGATATTTAGAAAAGAAAGTGAAGAAAAAAAAAGGTGAAGATAATTTTTTTTTGATTGCTACCTAGCTTGGGGATGATGTTTTTCACCATGAAAGCCTCCCATGCGCCCAGAGTGAAAACACTTTTCCACGGCTGAAGAATGAGGCGGGCCGATGCGTCGCTGGGATGCCACCGCTGCAAAGCGTTCGACAGTTTGCTCCTGATTGGCGGGTAAAGAGGCTCGAGACGAGACTGGAGCAGAGGCAGCCATGGGTGGATCCACGAATGAATAGGCACGGTGTCAGTGAGGGGGTTCCAGTTATCAACCTTTGAAAAGCAAAGACAGAGGCTTTAATGTCATAATGACTCTCAGAGTGGGAGACTGCCTCCAGGTGAGAGCATGTGTCTTGCCTCTCGCTGTAGTCGGGGTAAGATAACCTGCTCCAACAAGTGGTCCAGGATCCACGCGGGCAACAGAGGAGCCCACGTCTCCACGCAGTCCACCAGCGGTCCGACCATTCGAGGYTGCCAACCTGACACAGAAGACCGCATGACTGGGATCCACACCTCCCATAACAGTCTGAATCAATTAGGACAAAAATAAACATCATGAAAATGCAAGTAAGTTGATTTAAAACAGACGTTTAGTCACTTAAATACAAAATCATAGTAAGCATTCAAAATGACCTGTGGTAAGGATCCATGTCTGAATGTGGACCACTGGAGTGCATGTCTCTGGATTCAAGAATGGCTCTCCACATGCCGATATCTTCCAGACAATAAGTACTGTCCTGAAATGATCAAACACTTAGCTCGAATATTATAACGTAAAAAAATGATTTTGTCCAATTAGACAAAAAAAATACCTTCAAAGGGTCCCAAGAGAAGAGTTTCACTTTAAGCAGTGGATGAACAACAGACACAGCCAGGTCTGCCAATCCMATTGTTTTATATTCCTCATAATATTCAGTTTGTAATGTCTCGAAGATTTGAGCACACTCCTGAAAAAGRAAAGCACTAAAATTAGCCTAATGATTTACAAAAAAAAGTGCTGGAGTTATGAAACTAAAACAGCAAGCTGACTGTGGATGGTCAGTGTGTGTTTGACTGTAACACAAACCTGTAGGGTCGGTCCTTCCCCTGGTGGTGTCTCCTCAGAGGGAAAACGCTCCACTAACGCCAACACGGCCTCCATTCTTTGGATGGCCTTCTGCTCGGCCTCTAGTCTGTCCTGCAGAGCTAGTGACTCGTGGCTCAGAGAAACCACGACATCTTTCTCATGCTGCAACCGTCTGGCGGACTACGAAACATGCGAGGAGAAACGAAAGGAAAACGTAAAAGGTTTACAGAAACAGACTCATCTTGAAATTAACTCTTTATCATAAACAGATACAGTTGTTGCCAAACACCTTTTGATTTCTCTTACCTGTAAAATGTCYTGCTCTGTAAGGTCTATCAGAAGCTGCAGGTTATGCTCAAGCTCAGGGAGAGCAAAGCCAGGTCCTTTCAGGTCTCGAGAGGACAGGCTTGGAGGAGCTTCATCAGGAACACTGTGTTTGTTGGACATTTGACTGTAACTATAGTACACCTTCTGCTCTCTTCCAGTCATATCTATCACCTATGAGGGAACACAGATTACAAACCATTTAAAGGCAGCAATAAATGTGCTTTAA
>NW_013952516.1:1225949-1233456 GCF_001266775.1 Austrofundulus limnaeus | reverse complement strand
ATATAGTACATGTATAATTCTGAATTGATAGCAGTGGTATAATGGTTGCCAAAAGCTCATTATACTCATAATTTGGGCCCTAATTTTAGTTTATTTGCTCTGTTCAGCAAATAAACACATGTATGAATATCCTGTTGTAGTAAAATATCCCAAATGAATCAGCAGCATTTGTACACTGTCACATAGTTTCTGCTGCTGCTATCCAGGATCAAATATTAATGCATGAGTCCAACCAGTGTTTTTTTCAACTAGATTTAAGGTTATAAACAGACAGATGCATTAATGAATATACAAATCAGAGTGGGTTGAAATTYGGTTAACTCTGTGATGCCCAAAAAAGTTGCTATTTTCTGCAACAAGAATTATGTGTATGCTAACTAAAACTTACGTAAATTGCTGAAGCTCAATAAAAACACTAACGTTTCAACATTATACCTTCCGAATAAATTTTAAGCATACCTTGACCTGTGCCAGCTCTCCTGCAGATACCGCTGTGCTTCGATTAGCCATTTTACCTTTAGCCTTCAGCTCGTCCACAGTTTTGTAGGAATACTTAGGTTTCTTCTTTACTCCAGAACCAGTTGGATCTTTACGCCACTGGCCGAGCTCCTTCTGAAATTCCTGCACCAAGACAGTTTTTAAAAATGATGTCTTTATACGTATCTTCAAATAGTCATTTGATCTGTAAAATCGACCAAAAATATAAAAAAGAGCCAAAGATAATTTTATCTGCACTTTACCTTTTCTTCTTCTTCATCTGAATCAACCACAGGAAAGTCCTGAAGACTCTGTTGTGTTCGCTCATTGCCATAAGCACCGACTGCTCCTTTACCTTTACGAACCTTTGCCTCAATTGGGTTTATGATACCTGTAGCAGTGAATCATAGCAAAGTGTTTCAACTCCATTAGATTCCTCTTAAAATGCAAACTATTAAACAAAATTTCTAAAATAAATAAACAAATAAGCTATCTATATCTTTTGTTCCCACCTTGAGCATTCTTGCCCAGGCCTTTTCCAGGTTGGTAGCCCATTTTCTGCAGAAGTTTCTGTCCAATCCCCTTTGTGTGTTTCTCCCAGTTGCCGATACCTTGACCAGACTGTATCCCTCCAGCAAACCTCTGGGACTGATGCCCACGGAAATTACCCTATCAAAACATCATGTTACTGATGTGTCATACTATTGTTTTGATTATTTTTCGTGTGCGTGCAAACAAAATTACCATTTGGAGTTTCTTGGGTGCAGTCACGCGTGAAGGAGGAGGAGGAGGTGCAGCAGAATCATCATTATCAGAGTCATCGGAGCCAATTTCTTTTTCCTGCTGTTTCTCCTCAGCTGCAGTTTTACGCAAACCAGCACTCACAAAGCTGACTGGAACAGTGAAGTCTTTCGATCTAGCAAAAGAAAATTGCAAACATTTAGCATGATCTTTTGTTGGTTAAGGTTAGAAATGGATTTTTAGACAAAAACAAATCATGCTTTACTTCTTGCCACCAAAGCTGGGCCTCTCATCTTCATCCGAATCCCTCTCGGCCCAGATGCCATAAGTTGCCTGCTCCTTGGTCTGCCTAAATCTGTGACGCTCTGGGTTGAACTCGTTGGCCAGATCCCAGTCTGTCACCTCAAAGCTCTCCACCTCCACACCTTCTTCTTCCTCCTCCCTCCGCCCATAAAGGTGGGACATTGACATCACTGTAAAATAAAAATAAAGCATATCATTATGACAGTGTCATGACTTAAATAATTTCATTTATGAGATGCATACATTTAGACTTAAAGTTCTGCATCAAAGATTTTTTTTAAATATCTAGCATCGTATATCATTATAGCCTGATCTGGGAAGTCAACAATAGTTAGTTTTTTAAATATTATTAAACTAATTTGAAATAAAAGACAAAACAACAAGTTAAGTAGTATTAAAAGGATCTTTAGTTAGGGAAGGGTTGGAAAATAAAACACCGAATAAAACGTACGTAGCTGAGGCTAACACAGTTAGCAAAAGYGAACATCGTGACATAAAATATAAAAGATACATTACATCGTTTACGTGCTGGAAACCAGGAATATGTATACATATATATATTTAGTTGACTTACCAAAATAAGTGTTCTTATCTTCGTTAGAGATCAATTGGCAATTAGACGAAACTCTAACGTGAAATTTCTTTTGGTGAAACGTTCAACAAACTACTTCCGGTTGAGTGGCGTTACATCAAAATATGTCCCCAGCGTTGGAACTTCAAGGGAAACTTATAACGCCAATTATGCATTCATAAGATCGTTCAATTATTAATTTATCTGTAAATTTATTTACAAAACAATATTTTGACCATATCTAAGAATTTATAAACACAGAAAACATTTTAATCGAAAACACGAGTTAAAACACCGGAAGAAGTACTGTGTGTTGCATTTAAACCTGTCCCATATGTTTTCGCGTGTCAGTAGCTTACATCTCCTAAAATGCAAACTTCTGATATAAGATAAGGAATTTTATGACTTTTCTTTTTAACATCTTGATAATTTTCATAAATGTCGGACATCACAGAGGAATGGCAGGTAGCGCGACGACGAAAAKGTGCACCGAGGAAGTTTAAAACGTCTCAAGTTCCTTCAGCACCATTCTTCCAGCAGGAGGAGCATCTGGATGTCGGGAAACTTATCAAAAGAATCAGAGACACAGTGTAAAACTTATTTAATTACATCCTTGATACAAATTCTGTTTTCATCCATGTTTGTCCATAAAGCGTTTGACCCAGCTAATATTTTGTTTTCTTAGGTCTGAATTAAGATGCGAGGATTTTTGGTTACAGTGGAAAAGTGAGTATGTTGCACGACTAAAACTAAACTGCTTACGGATTTTTCATTTGATTCATACATGATGTAGCTTGCAGATCTAACTGATAATGTCATCTTCAGAGCAGCTGCTCCTGGCAGCATCAGGACCTCCAGAGAACAATGACACCAGGGAGCGTCTGGAGAAAAACCCAGAAGACACACACTGTCAGCAGCTGGAGTGCGTGTGTTATGGCCTTGGATCTTTCTCTTCTTSTGTCTCAGCTCGGTACCAGCTTGCCATGTTGCTGCTGCTTCTGGATGCTGTACAGGTCAGAGGATAGACTCATTTGTTGTTACAACTAAGTTTTATGAGACTGTTTAACAAAAGTTATTGCTTCTTTTCCCTGTAGATCCCAGTGCAGGACTGCTCTGTTTATGATCCTGCATTCTCCTCTGCTGAGAGGGACATTTTGAAAGAGCTGGGCTTGACTGTACTCACAGAAAATGAGGTCAGCTGATCATAACTTGTCTGTTTTATTCTGTCAGACAAAATGGATAATGCTGTTAGGTGTAAAAAATACAAGTAGTTGCCAGCATTTCACAAATTAAACTACAGATTGTAATTATACCATTATTTTTAGAGCACTTCCTCTATCCTGTTTTTCTGTTTTCTACAGGAGGGGAAGCGTCAAGCCACGAAGCCCACCCTGTTTTATCTAATGCACTGTGGGAAAGCCCTGTACAACAACCTTCTGTGGAAGAACTGGAGCACACAGTGTTTGTCTCTGATGGTAATCATCGGGAACAGCTTCAGCGGCATGAGGGAGAGGTTTGTAGAAGGCATGCATGATGGAAATGATGTTTTAGCGCGTAAATGAGGGACAATGCAATGTTGTCTGTTGCAGGACCATTGAGAGGGAGCTGAAGCGGGACTACAACTACATCAGTAAGGCTGTAGGCTTGTGCGAGGAGAGACTGCTGCCGTGTCCTTCCCATCTGATAGATGTCTTCAGCGACACAGCGGTCATCACTTTTCCCTCTGACACCTTGAACAGACTCCCACAGTCCTTTTGGGCCGAGCAGCTCGAGCCTCAGTACTTACACTGCTCAGATTTGGAAATTATCCTGAAGCAAACATCTTACTCAGAAAATCCTGAAACTGATGATAGATAACTGTGGACTTTTTAAAACTATATTTTTAAAAATATTTTTAAATAAATGAACTACCCCATGAATCAGAACTTTGTCTTTCTGAGCCACTACCATGGTAAGTGACTGAGCTCCAGGGAGGAGCTTTGTGTAAATAGGCGGTGCTTTGTAGCAGCAAGTGTTTAGGCAGCTCCACTTGGCTTCCACAGGAGATTCAAGGATTTCTCAGACAAGCATGAATGAGTCAAAACAACATTCTGGGTATGTTTTTGATGAGGGAATGACATTACAACACAATTTAAAGCTCAAAAAGTTGATTGTGCATGCTTAACTAGATTTATATTTTACATGTCATGTTTACATTCATGTTTGCTGTGTTTTAAGTAAAAGTCTAGCAACAATAATACAGTTGTTAAAGGGGCAGGATCATGTAAAGTCAACTTTTTTCAGTTTTATATCATGTTATAATGTTATACTCATAGAAAACATGCCCAAAGCCTTGCTTTGACTCATTCATGCATGTTTGAGAAATCCTGCAGCATTTTTAGACAGCCATGCTGAGGAGCAAAACGACAGGGTGGGGACCAGAAAAGCCCCTGGGATGTGTCTTTAAGTCGAACTTCCTCATGGCAGAGCCCCCCCACCCCCCACATACCCCACCCATGACTCCTGCAGGCTCTCAAACAACGGGTGAAACTGAAACTGAAACTGTCTGCTGAGCTCCTAACATTAGTTATCACTCAATGAAGGTCTTTTTTCAGATTAAAAATACCTTTGAGAAAATGTATTTTCAGATGCCAAGGAAACTGCATCATAGCATCATTAGCACCTCTAGTAATATATTTACTGAGAAAAATGTTGACGTGTTCAATACTTATTTTACCCGCTGTACTTTATTATGGTATAGTATTTAAATGTATGCCTGAGAAACACATAATATTGCCCCTTTAAAAAGAAGAGAACAAATGTTTAATACAGCAAAGTAAAAAGTTTATTGTTGGAAAAGGGGGGAAAAAAAGGCAAAACAACACAGCCTTCTCACAGTATATGTGACAGCAAAACATTACAACATAAAGTAATACTCATCCTGTTTCTTAATGCTGTCTCTGTTCTTAGGATCACTTTTAAAATCCTGGGAGAGTTTAATCTTACAGCAGAGACTTTAGAAAAACTTGTTCACAAGCCATTGTGCTCAGTGTTTTGACTCCTCAGCTGCACCGTTGGCAGCGACACTGTCTACTCCGTTTGCTGCTTTGCTTCCTGTGCCTGTGCTTGGCTTCGAAACCACATCCGCCCAGGTCAGTGGACTTTTAAGGGCCGAAGGGCTCGCCAAGACGTCCACGTCTCCATTTGTCTCCTGCGGGTCAGACTTTATCTGACCGGCACCTGTCCCTTTTCTGTCCCTGCTCTCATCAGCTTTCTCTGGCTCTGCCACGTGACCGTTAGCTAACACGCTTCCAGCACTCTGAGTCGACCCGTCTTCCTCCCGCTGCTCCTGTTGGCTCCCGCTGTGCTTCTCCTCGGCCTTGTTTCCTCCATCCGCGGCTTCCTTGCCACACCCCACATCTGAGGCAGGAAGCTCGAATGGAAGTTTGATTCCCAGTTCTCTGGCTGCCGCAAGCTTTCGCTCCAAGTGTTTCTGTTTGTACTCCTGGAGCCTGTCGCTGGGAAAATAATTAGAGCCATGATGGGGATCTTATAACAGGTTTTTTTTATTGTAAAGGCAAAAACGTTCTCAGTAAGTGCATATTAGTTATAGGATACAATATTTTCAGTCAGTACAGAGTTTTATAATCTCATCCTAAAACATACATAGTCCTTGAGCACTATTATTACCTTTTAGAAGATCTGGGTTAAATACTCCTAAATCAAGTACTGACTTGTTGCCATTTAACCTAGTTAATTGTGATGTTTCCTTTTATTTCGGCATCAAATTCAGAATTAGCAGATACTTTCTCAAATCTTACTATCTAATTTGCATATTTGCAATGTTGTTTTACTTTCTGTTAAATGTGTGTTTAAAGTCATTTTGATCATATTTTCCAGCCTATGAATACACAGTAAGTATTGCAGTAAAAATATTTACCTTTTTGTAATCCTCCTGATCCCTGTCACCAGAACCAGCTGCTCCAGAATGGTGTCAGATGTTGGGCTTAGACACTGAGAACAGAGAAGATGGCAGTGTAAAACTTCTATTTATTTTTTTTTTTTTGTGTGAAACCATATGCACACCAGCTCCGATCCGTACCTCTACCATTTGCTCGGTGCACTCAGCTCCTGCCTGTCTGAGAGTGCGCTCTACTTTCACCGCCTGCTTGGTTATGGTGCTCAGGAACTCTTTGCTGCAGCGTGTCTGAGGGTGATCCTCCCCAAACTAAAAGACAAAATAGCCATAAGATGACATGCTCACACAGCCAGCCCACAACACGCACTCGCTCAGTCCCAACACGGCTACAAACCAGTGAGGTGAAAGCAGACAGAGCCTCTTTCTCGTGTGTCATGGCTCCTCTGTARTCGCTCCTACTGCACATCCACTGGGACAACAGGTGCTGACTGCGKGGAAAAACGAACCAAGAGAAACAGCAGTGATTTGGGCCGTCTCGATGTAGTATTTATTTTCTGAAAGCCTAATTAAAATCTGTCCAGTGGGTCAGGAGATATGTTGCTAAGAGACACACAAACGCACATGTAGGAAAAAATATTATCCCTTCCCTTTTGATGACCGATGATGACAGGTAGGTGAGAGCTTACCTGAGGGCGGTATGTAGATCTGCAGGTCCGAAGAAGGAAGTGTTGAGTTTTAGGGCGTTCTTCAGGAACTGTCCTGTCAGATCTTCAGGCAGCACCAGTCCAAGACAGCTCTGCAAGTAAATACCACAAAGTCAACAATGATTTCTTTTATTAAAGGTTTCATACAAGCATGTGGTGAATGTCTTTTCATTTAGTTTCTGTAACCCACATCGAGTGTCGCAGTGTACGGGTGGTCTTCTCCGTGGACYGTTAGCATCAGCAGGCGAGCTCTGAGAAGACACTTCTGAGCCAGGGCCGTCTCCCCTCCGGCGTACGCGTACACTGCCAGGAGGGCCTTCAGAGAACATCGTCATCTTTATCACACTGTGACAAATGGATAGAGGTGTAGGAGTGTAAACGTGCAGCTGCACTCACATATTGCTGAATAGTGTTGGGATGGTCAAAGCCGAGCACCCTCTCGCTGATGACCACTGTTTTCAGCTGCACACTGCGAGCCTGAATGACAATTAAAAACAGGCAAACGGATCATGAACAATTATTGTCTTAATGTGCAAGGTTATAATAGTTTTGGGTTTTTCAATATAATTAAATTTTATTTCATTGTGACATTTTTCTTTTAATTCAGTTAGTTTTAATTAGTTTTTACAGTAGATTTGCTAGTTTTATTAGTTATTATAGCATTTTAATGCTTAGTTTTTATTAGTTCTATTATTAGTTTTTTATAGTTTGAATAAACATATTTTGATTTTAATGCCATCCTCAATCTTGTGATGTTCCTGCGAGTTAACTAACCAACAGCTATTTGGTCGCTATAAAGCAGACATTATAGCG
>NW_013952516.1:1217503-1225849 GCF_001266775.1 Austrofundulus limnaeus | reverse complement strand
ATGAATGAATGAATGAATGAATGAATGAATGAATGATACTTTATTGATCCCAAGGGGAAATTACAGTGAATGGTGAGCGTTAAACGATTTTGCTGAAATTTGCTAAAAAAAAAAAAAAGAGAAGGCCAGAAGGAGTTGTTAAAGCTGTTAGGGAGTCCAGAGAAAACCGAGAACTTTAGCCTGAAAACTTGAAAAAGCACACCTTACAAGTCCCTCCCCCTTGCTCTCTGCTGTGCCCTCCCTCCACAGCTCCCCTCCAGATTTATCCACTCATGTTACACTTATTCTACCCCCTAAATCCTTTGGACTAACATTGTCCGGCACTTTACTGTAGAATATTTTTGACAGATGTAGAGTAGTGGGCATACCTCCGCCGTCTTCCCCTGCAGGTAGGTCACCTTCGCCAACAGACTGTGGCAATGGCACGCCTCGGGGTGCAGATCATCGCACACCCTGCCGAACAGGTAGGCTGCTTCCTTCAGCTTCTCGTGGGCCTGATCCAGCAGACCTTAAAATTGAGACAYGCACAGCCATTTTTGACTAGGTTGTGAAATGGTAATACGATAAAAAAATTAAAATTCTAATCAAAAGCATGTGTTGTTTTATTTCTTAGATCTACTTTTCTGAATGAAGTTCTGTGCAGTTCGATGTGCTTTTGAAGCGTCCCCGATGGGCATGTGAAGGTGTTTCACCACGGGGAAGATGTTGAGGATGTCGTCCGGACTGATGGGAGCTTTGTTTAGATTGTCGAACAAGTAGTCTCTCAGTCTCAACTGGTGCGGAGAAAAAATTAGAATATTAAAGTATTTTTCTTCTGGCAGCTAATACAGTTATTATTGTTTTAATAATATATTGAATCTAAAGCAGCGTGTATGGGATACCTGCACTCCTGTTTTTAAACAGAATTCTCTGAGCAGGGAGATTTTTTGAAGACCGTAGTGTTCCACCAGGTGGTTAGGACCAGAGCTGTCGCATAAAGGGAGGAGATGAGAAAAAGCTGGGGTGATGTGTAACTTAAGATAATGCAGAATGCAATGATTTGAAAATCTCAAACCCATTTTTTTATTCACATAGTAAACATGTCATATATTGAAACTGTTTTTTTTTTCTGGTGTTGTGAACTGTCGATGATGGGAAATGCAAAGTCATTATCCATGATTAGCCATTATTTTGAAATTGTTTTTCCATATTGTTAGACGCAGCTTTTTGCAGACTCGTGAACTTCTGCCCATCTTTACTTCTCGTCCTCCTCCTGACCTGTTTCCAGCGTACATAATTAGCTGCAAACAGTTCCAGCTGTTTCTTTTACGACCTTTTGTTACCCCAGTTTGAGCTGCGCTGCTGCCATTAAATTCAAGATGAGCTTATTTATTTCATCAAAACAGCAAAACTTCTTAATTTAAACAGTTGACACATGCTCCGCTGTGAAAAAAATACGGGTTTATGACATTTGCAAATCATTGCATTCTGTTCCATTTAACAAGAACTCCATGTCCTCACCCGAGACCGTCAGAGGTGTCATAAGTTTCAGCAGCATCTTGGCAGACCAGATTCCACAGCTCGGCTCCTGTGAGCATGCTCCAGGGCGTGTTCTCGGAGGTTCCCGTGCCGCGGCCGCGCCGCCTCGACTTCTTCTTCGTCTCCTCCCCCACAGGAGAGGGAGTGAAGTGGGGGACCAACAGGCAGCCGAGGAAGTGACTGATGGCTGCGGCGAGACTCGGCACGTCCACGCCCTACAAAGACACGATCACAGACCTGACTTTCATTTTCCGATGTCAGTCTGCACCACCTCTTACCGCTCAGGTGTTTGGAGATTTAAAAAGAAACCAACGGGATCATTAAAGAGCAATGAAATGTACCTGGAGGAAGTTGTTGAACACTCTTCTTGACGATCGAATAAAAATTTCACTCATCACTAATCTCTGTTAAAGACAAAGAAATCTAGATAAAAGGCAGTTGCATTTAGAGTATCTTTAAAAAAATTTTTTAATGAAAAAGTCCCAAACCATTATATGCCTCAGACGCTCCTTGTGTTCTGACTGGGAAATGGCCTTGGCGACGTGGCCCAGGTACCGCAGGTTGATGCCTTTTAGGTGCAGCGCCTGTTTTAAAGAAGCCCCTTCCATCGGCGCCTCGTTGCTCTGTTGGCAACCTCGCAACTGCGAACACACACAAACATCCGATGAGCTGGTTTCATGTTGACACGCACACCTGTGACGTGATGCTAACAGAACGCAGCCGCTCACAAAGGCTGGGATCTGGTGTGTGACGATGAAAGCTGCAGCTTCTTGGAGTAACCTCTCCTGTAGATCAGTCATTGCCCTTTCGCTGGGAGGAAAACAGACGCCTGAACACAAAACACAGGAGGCACGTGCCGCCGTCAGATTGGGCTCACGTTTGTGCATTGATCTCCGTGAACGCACGGCTGGATTGCACACCTGGAGAGAAAACATTTGGGTTGAATCGCATCTCAAAGATAATGTCACTGATGGAGCCCACTTCTTTACACGCCGCTCGAATTGCGTCCGTCGCCCGAGAGTCGTCTGCGAGAAAAAAATAATTGATTTAATGTAAAATGTAACGGACTTGCATTTGCTTAGATGCACTGAAACACGTCTTACTGGCTGTTGCACATTCCTCAAAGCCTCCGTTTTCATCCAACTTCTCTCTGACAAGCTGAGTAAACCGGCCGTGTCTTAAAATACAAACAAAAATATTAAACTTTATGTATTAAAAAGTGTTTTCTAAGTGTTCTCTTTTATTTTGAACTCACTTATGTTGGATGAAAGCCTGCACCAGCTCTGGCCTCAGCCTACAGAGTCTGTGAGGGAAACTTTTAGGCAGTCCGGAGGTGGTTTTATAATTCTCTGGCCAGCCTTCTTTCTCACAACCCTTCTCCTCCTCCTCCTTAACTTCTCCTTGACTGCTTTTACTGCTCTCTTCTTCAGCAGTTGTCAGTTTTTCCGTCTTCTCTTCTGGACAAAAGTTGGCATCAGCTGGAAAGGTCCTGAACACGTCGAGTAAATAGAACCTCCTGTCGGCTCCCAGCAGCCCCTGAGCGTCCAGTGAGGTGAACAGAGGCACCTGGTGACCGTTGGGTCCCACCACAACATGTCTCTGAATCGAAAGAGCTTTGGCGGAGTGAGCCAAGAGCGACAGCAGCTGTCGGCGATGGGGGGACTCTTGGGGCCCTGCGTTCACCCCGTACAGCAGACCTCTAAACACAGAAGAAGAGAAGCAGTTAGCTGTAGAGTCACAACAAAAATCCAACGTGTTTTTTGAGATGCAAAAACAATCCAAATATTTTTAGTTTTATCAAAAACAGAAGCCCACCTCGATGCAGGAGAAGCTTCCTGGTCTTGCTCTGAGCTCTCCAAGCCAGGAGCCAGACCCTGAGCAGACAGGCGCACCCCTCTGTAGTCCACGATGGCTGTAGGCAGAGTGTGCAGCCCCTGCAACCCCTCCAAGTCACTGTAAGCCTGAACACCTTTAAGCTCCAGTCTCTGAGATGCCCTGCGATAAAAGGAGAGAAGAAATTAAAATGGATTCGAAGCTGATTTTTTTTATTTTTATTGTTAGGCTTCAAATCTAGTCATAACCCTCTTTCAATCCTTAAAGTGTCTGTGACATCCTTCAAATATAAAAAGGTAAAGAAAAAATCTTTATACTCAAGAAACTTGACACAACACACATGATTTTACCCATTTTGTCACATAATTGGCATTTTTTTTAACTTGGATTAGCCAAAATAAAACAGGAAGTGACATCAAAGGGAACATTTTAAGAAAGGGATCTCCCTGGTCTTTGCTTATTGAAACAATATAATTTGAACTCTGGTTCTTCTTCATCTCTCTGATAGTGATTCAAAAAAATCTAAAGAAACATCACATTATTCTGTGCAGTCTGTGTTGTCATTGCAATGCTTTAGATGCAGACATTCTCCTTTGACATCACTTCCTGTTCCTTGCACATGTGAATATTAAAACACTTATTCATTTCAATGGTTAAAATTAATTTTTGCAATATGTTATTTTTCCAAAAGTGCATTTATATTTAATACAAAAATTTGATGCCACAAGCACTTTAATAGGTCTAAATAAATCTCAGTGGCATTTAGTAGTTTAGTCCTTATAAGTTAATTCATATAACAAATAAACCACTGAAACCATAAAACAGACCAAATCTGTAATTAATGCAGAAAACAATCACTTTATTCACTCTAGTAAAATATGGAAACAGGAACAGCTAATATGAATACAGGTAGATGCAAAAGGACCCAGACACCTATTATTTTTTTTAGTTTTGTTTGCCCACAAGCGCAAATGGATATTTTATTTATTTAATTAAAAGTAATACATTTTATAAAAATACTTAATATTGAAGTTAAGTAGGGAATTTTAGTTGTTTTAAACAGCTCTAATAGAAAAGCTGAAATGTAGTGTGTGCATATTGGCTGTCCCAAAACAGGACACTGTTTGTCATGGAGTGTTGCTTCATGGTGTTTAGGGTCACTGTCCTGCAGGAAGGTGAACTTCTGTACTGGTCTCAAGTCTCCAAGTTCCTCTCAAACATTTCTCTGTGTTTTTCTCCTTCTTTCTTATTATTACTTTGACCAGTTTCCCAGTTCCTGCTGATAAAAATCATTTCCCCAGCACGATGCTGCCACCACTCAGCCACTGCCCTGTGGGGAACGGTGTTTCCTCTTCCGTGAAGCCCAGCTCTGTGCAGCTTCTAGTGGTCACACAGTGAACCTTAAATGTTCACATAAAAGCAAAACACTTCACGTCCAGCCGATCGTTTCATGATTTTGTACGCCTTTGTGTGTAATCGGCAATTACCTGCGGCCCCTCTCGCCTCCAAGCGCTGCACTCATGGCACCCTGGCTCATGAACAAGCCGCCCCACACGAAAGCTGGGTCCTCCGGGTTTCCGTTCACCGGCTCAACAAATCCATCTATCACAGTCTCTGCCGCCTGCATGACAGTCCTCACAAACGCACCGTTCACCTGAGGTGAAGGCAGAAAAAGAGAGGGGCAGAAAGTGAATGAGTAAGCAAGTCAGAACTGTCCTCCCCGCTGTAAACATTCAAGCTGCTTACTTGTAGCAGGGCTCTGTCTCTCTGCAGCCTCTCCTCCAGACTTCCCTGGGGAAGATCTCTTGCTGCTTGCAGCTCCTCGTTCCAGTCTGGAGCCTGAATGCAACAAAGTAAAGTCATGTGTAAAGTTTAATTGCAAACACTAAAAAAAAACAAAACAAAATAAAAAACTGCAGTACATTGTTTTATTGTAAATAACCTGTGCTGCTGCATGTTCATCCACCCCCAGTCTGCTGAAGGTGTTCCTGTGAACACGAGAGGAGCAGGAAGGCCCGAGCCAGCTCAGCGTGTGGTAAGGAGTGGGCATCACCTCCACTGATTGCTCGGGGGTCCTAACGGAGAAAAAGAGAAGTCAGAATCTGCATCCAACTCGTGGGAATGTGCAGGTTTTCAGGCTTCTTTACTTGTTTTTGAGTGCGGTGAAGGTTTGTTTGAACGCAGGGCTGATGTGACAGAGCAGGTCGGTGAAACAGTGACACACAGGCGAAGACTGAGCAGGACGAGGATCGAACGCGTCTTCTGTAGACCTGTATATGGTGTCATACATTGTCACTCGTGTCACTTCGAGCCGTTCCATAAAACGTGACCATCCTCACCTGTTGAGGAAGAAACCTTTTGGACAGGATGTGATGTCACAGCGTCGCCCCTCCGCCGTCACCACTGCGATATACATGAAGTCTCCCTGCAGCTTCCTGTGTCCCGGAGGAGGGTTCCAGCAGCTGAGAGCCAGGTCCTTCAGGTAACTGTGAGTCTGATGAGAAACGCTGGAGTCAGTTTGTGTTTTTGATGAATCAGCCCAAACAGACTCCGGGTATTGACTCACCTCTGGTTGAGAGCTGTGTGGCATCAGGGCCATGAGGGGTCTCTCTGATGAACCGGGGAGGAGGTAATCAGGTGGACCTTCGTCCTGGCTGGCCGACTCTGCCTTTGCATTAGCTAAAGAGCGCTTCAGGCTCTTCCCGTTCAATAAGCTATGTTCTGCACAAAACAGAGATTTATTTTTTTTCAAAATGGGCTTGTGCTCCTCTGCTGCCATCAGGCCATCGGCGCACAGCTCCTGTGTTTACCGGGTGTCTGTGTGTGCGTGAGGGTCTCCAGTATGCTCGGTGAACGTCCCTCTCTCAGTGCGTCCTGAGGTCCGGGCGCTCTCAGCAGCTCTACGACACGAGCCAGGTGGAGCCTCGCTGAGTGGTAGGTGTACGGCTCTGGAACGGCATGCACGGGGTTAACATGAGATGACCTTCTTTATGAAAGTCACAGTAATGTGGGAAAGGTCTAAGGAACCCGTGAAATGAGTTGTTTATTCAGACTGTGCAGGACGAACACTTAAGCTTGTATCCACTTACAGAGAAAAAAAGCTGTAAGATGAAGGGTTTATAGTGTCTTGAACAAGTGATCACACCACTTGAACTTCTACCCATTTTCCATACTTTTCCTACAGTTTTATACTCGATTTAGCTTCATCCATCTTCCAACCAACTCTAACCAGCTTTCCTGTTCCTTCTGAAGAAATTGATGTGCAGTAGTTTTCTGCCACACATTGTGTTTTGCATTTAAGTCAAAAAGTTATATATTTTTTTTGTTGTTTGTTTAATTGAACCCAGGGGTGTCCAATCCTACATGTTTTTGAAGTTTCTCTGCTCCAACACACCTGATTTGAATGAATGGGGGATTAACAGGTTTCTGTAGAACATGAAAAGGCAATGCAATCATTGAATCAGGTGTGTCAGAGCAGAGAAACATCAAAACCATGCAGGGTAATGGCACTGGAGGACCAGGATTGGACATCTCTGATCTAACCAGAACAACTCTTTCCTTGTGTTTGTTGTGTCCTCTATGTAGTTTGAGGCAAACTACAAACTTTTTTCTTCTGGCTTTCCATCAACAACAGCTTTCTTCTTGTCACTATTTCATAAAATATTATAAGATTTTTTTTCTTCTTTCTGCACCCTTTTCATTCAGTGTTCGATATATATATTTTTATGAGCTTTTCTGTTGTTTCTTTTAATGAATGAAAATGGAATAAATAAACTAGATACTGCAAAGCGGTAACAAAATGACCCCCACACGCAGAGATGCACCAGAACTCAGAAGTCTTTATTTCTAATAAATGTCATGCCACTAGGTGCATCACAGAATTGTAGTGGTTTGGGTGGGAGTCTATTTTTGTGGGGGGCGTCATTGGTTGACCTTATGGATAGCCCCTCATCAGATCTAAACAACAAAAGAAATCTGAAGCTCCTGTGTTTAATAGTTTTTGAGCAATAACCCTTTTTGTAAGTCCATACACCCCTTTTTCAGATGAGTTGGGGGTTCGGGGATGGGGGCACTGATTGGTGGGCCTGATGGATAGAGCTTCATCAGAGCTAAACARYAAAAGAAATMTGAAGCTYCTATGTTKAAYAGTTTYTGAGYWATAARCATTTTTGYATGTCCAGACMCCACWTTTTCAGATAAATTGGGGGTCCGGGGGGTGGGGGGCTCTGATTGGTGGGCCTGATGGATAGAGCTTCATCAGAGCTAAACAACAAAAGAAATCTGAAGCTCCTACTTTGAACACTTTCTGAGTTATGAGCGATTTTGCATGTTCTGACACCCCCACTTTGAAAGGAGCCCCCTCCTCAAATATGGGGTGTATCATAAAACCGTTGGCTGGTGCAGTGTAGGTCAGACTCATCTAGCCCTGCCAAATTTCATGTTGATCAGTGCAGCCGTTTTTGTGCTACGGTTGACCAAAAATCCCTGGAGAAAAAAAMCCCAAATAAATAAAAATAAACAGTACGAAAACAACATGACTCCCGCTTACGCTTCAYGTGCGGGGGTCATAATAAAGACTGGATTTGTTGAATGCATGAATAATAGTTGCCCTGTGGACAGACTGTTCCACCTGAGCTGCGTCTTTTGATATTTCACTGTCTGTTTAGGTGGACGACCATGTCTCGTTGAGCCATTTTCAGATGGTGGATTGAAYGGAGCTCGGTGAGATGTCCTGCTTTAAACGTCCAAACAACTTGATCCATGACCTGTCTGGTGTGTTCCTTGGTCTTCATGATGCTGTTTGATCTCTAAAGTTGTGTAACAAACTTCCAAGGCCTTTACAGAACAGCTGTATTTACACAGAGATTAAATTACACGTGTTTTTTTTTTTTTTTTTTTTGTGGTAAGAATCAAGTGTGAAAGTGAAAAAAGTAAAACAAAACCAAGTAAGCAGCACTCAGTTTAAAGGGATCCCTGATTAGTTGTAACATTAGA
>NW_013952516.1:1196947-1216965 GCF_001266775.1 Austrofundulus limnaeus | reverse complement strand
CACACAAAGCATTCTAGGTAAATGATGATGTGGATAGGTCCTCGGTGTGAGTGAGCTATATCCACCCTGAAGGTTAATCTAGCAATATCTTATGATTGACTCTTTTAAATGAAACCAGAGAGCGTTGGCAGAGAGGAGAAGGTAGAAACGATTCAGCCTGTAACTTAAAATATGGATGGAGGACAACAGAGCTGCTTCATGGAAGAAGAACCTCAGCTTAGCCTGCTAGCCTTTGTGCTAGCGTCGGGACGGCATCGGCACCAGCGCGACAAACAAGCTAAACTGAGGTCCTCCATCCATATTTTCAGTTGCAGGCTGAGTCTTTTTTGCGTGGAGGACCTCAGTGACTAGAGGAGAACGTGTAGCGCTGAGCTAATACATATCTATAGTGATGGTATCGGGGCTAACACTAAAGCTAACAGGCTAAGCTGGGGTTCTTCTTCCATGAAGCAGCTCTGTTGTCCTCCATCCTCATTTTCAGTTGCAGGTAACCCCGGATTTACACTACACGCGTCTCCGCTGTGCTGTGCTGCGCAGTTCGCAGCTGTTCATTTGTGCCCCAATTTATACAGCCTCCACTGCGCTCAGCTCGGCCCCGGTCCGACACACAGCAGGAATGAGATTGCGCGATAAATCTAGTGATGAAACTGGAAGTCAGAGCAAAAAATAATTAATTCTGTGAAAGACGAACTCCAAACACAGCTGAAAACCTTGATATAAAAGCTTTTGATATCTAAGGTCGTAACTGTATCACTGTCGTCTTTTTGAAAGTCCTGATGTCAAATTAAAATCCACGTGTATCGTGTGTGTACACATATGCTACGTTTCCATCCGCTTCCCAAACAGAACGATACATTCTGACAGCATTTGTRTAGAAATATATCCATATATTGATTAATATGAATGCAATTTCAACATTATTCCAATAAATTATCCCGCCTAATAGTGTTTTATTTTGAAAATACGAATGTTGTGCTTGTTTCTCTTCCTGTTGGTGTGACGTAAAATTTAAAAATTGACTCTGGCACAGCTCCGGCGTCCGGCAAAAATAGGATCTGTTCTAATTTTGCCAGATTGCCGTCTGCTCACCGCCGCCGTGCACAGCAAGTGCAAACACTCTCATTGATTATAATGGGTGCATCTGGTTTCATTTAAAAGAGCCGATCATCAGATATTGTCCAAGATTAACCTTCAGGGTGGATATAGCTCGCTCACACCAAGGACCTATCCAYGWCAWCATTTACCCAGAATGCTTTGCGTGTAAATAAAATGGCCCTGACCGTGTAATATATTTTTTAACTTTTAGTTTAAAAATAATAAAAACTGAACATCCTTCAGTATTTTTACAGTCTTTATTTTACAGTTAAAATATATGTTTATTATGATTCCCACACGCGAAGTGTAAGTGGGAGTCATATTGTTTTTGTACTGTTTTTATTTTTTTCAGTGATTTTTGGTGAACCATAGCACAAAAACGGCAACACCAATCAAAATGAAATTWGGCAGGACTGTAGATGAGTCCGACCTACACTGTTSCAGCCAACCCCAATTTATCTGAAAAAAARGGGKWWYYKGRMMMWMMAAAAWKGKTWWTKSYYMAAAAMYWWTWAAMMWWRGRRSYTYMRRWTTTYYTTKGSYKKTTWRSYYYKRWKRRGGGSYWWTYMWYSGGKYMAMMMAWKSCCCMMCCCMMMAAAAAAGTCCCCCACCCAAGCCACTACAATTTCGGGATGCACCTAGTAGCATGATTTTTATGAGGAATAAAGTCTTCTGAGTTCTGGTGCATTTGTGCGTGCGGGGGTCATTATGTTACCGCTATGCAGTATCTAGTTAAATAAAGTCTAATGTTACAACTAATCATGGATCCCTTTAATAAATTAACTGTTCCATGACGTTGACAGCTCATTTAAATCAGTTGCAATAAAAGTGCAACCAAGAACCTTTTCTGGCTTTAAATACTACTGAAACTCACAGTTTCAGGGTGAAGGCACAGCATTACAGAAAAAACATGAACATTCAAAACAAAACAACCAAACTAATCTGCTACCTTCCACCAGACGGATGACGGCCCCCGCTTTGAGGCCCTTGAGGCTTTGCAGATCAGCATGGGGATCCAGAGCTGCACCAGCTATGGTTAATGCCAGGCTTGAGCGTGGACACACCTCGTTCCTCGAAAGCAGAGTCATTAGTGCATCTTGAACATGCCAAAAACCATGGACCTGTAAAAGTCACAACAAGGACTACCCTCATGCTGATCTTAGGCACTTAAAGAAAACTGAGATATCAGCTGAGGGGGCGAGAAATAGCCTTTTTGTTGGTGTTTGGTTTYGTACCTGCAGCTCAAACGGCTCCACGCCTGCTCCCTGGATCTTCACAGGAAACGATGTGCTTTCATCCTGCTTAACGTCCACAGCATCGTCTCCACCCGGCACGACAACTGCCTCTGTGAGGGAGATATCAGACAAACCGATTTCAGAATAATTACAGAGATATGTGAAAGATGAGCAGATATGTTTTCTGCTCATTGCCTGTTACATCCCTGAATAGTTTCCAGCTCAATGTGACCCTGAAAAYGTCTGGATAACTGAACCAAAGAATATACAAAGTATTGTATAAACATGACACAATATGCACAAAATTCTTTTCTTTTTTTTATTTAATTTTTTTTTGATGAATCCAAGCTCTTCTAAAACCTTTTGAGATCACTCAAGGTTTTGTCTGTGGAAGTGCCTCAGGGGGGATCCTTTAAAAAAAAGTGGGGGAAAAAAATTCTAAGAAAATGAAAGTGGGGTGTGGCATCTGTTTTACACACACTGGAGGACGAGCAGGACTCAGCGTGTTCCACAAACTGCAGTGTGACTAACTAAACCTGTTGAATTTGCCTACTGGCCTTCTTGTCATCTCCAGGTGAAAGGACGACCGCACNCAACAGATCGTTGACTAATTGGCCCAAAGTTTACTTAAAGTTGTGTGCACAATATGCCACAGCTTTGAACAAGTGACACTGACTTCATTCTGTGGATCCTCGGTTCATGTTGTCAGTCTGGGAATATTGTTTTTTTTTTTTTGGAAAGCACCCAAAAAACTAGCTGTTTGCTATTGGCTGCAAGAACGCCCCTCCTCTTTGGAGGACAGAAGCCATCACTTGTTCTCWACTGGAGTTGCCTTTTTATTACCACAGAAAACAATACACCTATTTAACTAACACTTTAATAGTCTAAAAAAATCAGTAATTTATATCTGCCAGACTGGCGTTTAGTTGAATTTATGTGCCTTAGTGGCAGGCTGCTAGTCCCGAAGCACCTAAAATCTCTTTTAAATTTGTTTCTTTATTGGTTGATTTCCCGATTAATGCTTATTCTGTTAAGACTCTTTGATTCATAGGTCAGAATTAAAAGGCTGGATGGAACAAAGAGAATATGAGTGCAAAAATGTAATTAAAACTTTCAAAAATCCCGCAGATTTATTGTTCAAGGCTACAATAAAGCACAAAAAATGAAAAGAGAATCAAGATTTTTCTCAGTTATGCTGCAATAAAAGAGATAATTTTAATCTTCAGGACATCATGGCCCCATATTTTCTTTTTTTTAATGGTGGAAACAAAATGAAACCCAAGTTATTCTAAGCTGGAGATGAGCCAACACACACTACACCTTAATTCTGTCAATCAGTTTTGCAGAGGGGGAGTGGTACATTGGAAGAAAGTTAAACAAATTCACAGCAGAGAGGGACTTATCATTTTTAGCATTACAAAACTACTTTTTGAATGTAAAAAAGTGTAATAACTATGTAGTTACATTGTTTTTGAGGGTTTTAGGCATAATGAGGCACATGTCTGTATATAGAAACAGTTTATAAAAGTTACAGAACGCTCAACAGATTCTCCAAGAGTTTGGAAAGTTAACACCAGCCATGTTAGAGCAGCAGACCCATGCCAAATATCCCACCCTCCTTCTACACATTCTTCAGTGAGGGAAGAAGCCACCAGAACAGGAAGAAATGGAGGAGGAAAGCACTTGATTACGAGGATTACTCACCAGTTTTCACTTGATTTCTTCCTCCTCCTCTCCTCACTTTGTCCTTCATGGCTGTGTGTTTAGTTCTTCTGTTCTTTCTTTACAAAGGTTTGCCTCAAACTGCTGGAGCAGGGCCTAAAACCAGGGGTGGACGTGTGCAGCTGGATTGTTTAAAGGCCCAAAAGAGAGGAAAAAGTAAACGACTGGCTGACTGTTCAGGATTGTGACTCCTGCCCCTCTTTACAAGGCAAACTTATCTGTTCTCGACTGTGCAAAAAAAATAAAGCCACACCCTCTCATTGCTCCACACAGACCGCCTCAGAAACTTTGTTGGACTGGGTGTGTCTTTGTTGTAAGCTTCACTCACTGCTCTCTTCCTCCCCCATTCATGTTTCACTCCTCCTACCCTGTAAAGCCTTTAAAACAGAAGCAAGAAGCAGTATTTTGATGCCAGTTAACAAGCTGCACTGCTTTTAGGGTTATGCATTTTATTCTACAAATGTGGAGCTTCATTTGCAGAGCAGGATGCAGCTGTTTGACAGCACATTTCATTCTATTCCAAAAGGAAACCTATGATTTTTTTAATTGTTAATGCAGCTTGTGCATTTTTTTTTTTTACTAATAGAGGTAAAGTCAGAGTTTGCAGAAAAACTACAACCATAAGATAGTTCAACTTCCACAAATGGGTGTGTTCAACACATACCTGAGGATACTTMCGTTCAAACAATGAGGATTTCTCAGGTCAAAGAGGTGGTTGGTTGGCATAACTGGAATGTAGTTAAGTAAACTTGGATGAGCATTAGATCCAAATTCAGTTGAAAGACAGGAAAGTCAAGCAGGGATTACCTTTCTGAGAGTATCGGTGAGCATAAAACACACAGCCTTTGAATGTAAATGTTGTATTTTCTATCATTTGTCCCATGCAAATTGTGTTACAGCACATTATAAACTGATCACGTTCACTTTTATCACTTTTTCATGACGTCAGATTTTTATTTGTGGGAGGTGGTCTAGTGTTGTGAGTTCAATGTTGCCTTCACGTTTTTCCAGTGCTTTTAAATTTTTTAAAGTAATCTTTTTTCTCTGACAGTGTATTGACATTTATTTCGAATATCCTTTTGATTTCGTAATTTATTACTAGAAATAGCCAATTTTTTGATGGTCTTGGCTTTACAGAAAACGATTTTGTTAAATCAATCCATTATTTGCACGTTAGAGTTACTGTACCTGTTTGTTATCTGATCGTCTTTTTTCCGAGTTTACTTGAATCTGTCTTGGCAGCATTTGAGGAGGCTGTCCTTGGGTAGCAATGCTAGCTAAAGCTAGCTAAAACAACGAGTATAAACCATTCGTTTAAGTCAATGGGAAGTCGTCGGTAAGTTTGTTTTGACAGCTGTTTATTAATGGTGATATGAGGTAAAAATATCCACGGACTAAAAAAATAAATAAATTAAAAACTAATTACTTAGCCCCAGTGTCCCGGTCCAGCTACTGTATCACTCAGCTAGCATGATCAAAACATCGTTGATTCACTGATGCAGTTTGTTGTGCTGTTTATTTTTTATTTGTTTATTTTATTTTGTGTGTGTGTGTGTTTCGTTCGTTTTGACACCTCAACAAAACGTAAYCATAAAAATAGTTACTCTCCATCACATGGTAAGCATTTTTTACAAGACTGGATAGTTTTAACATTATGTTGATGCTAGTTTCTGCCTCCTGTTTTTTTTCCCCTGGTCGGTGCAGATTCTGTGACTGCCACCCAGCCGTCGGGTAAAAGTGCCCAGGGTCGGGCTAATGTCATCCAGTCAGGTGGACAAGGGGGSTGTCTCTCAGGCTGCCCCAAACAACAACACCCTGGACCCGTTTGATAACCCCTGTCAAACTGCAGGGGTATGCAGCACACCTGAGGCACAGGTGAGGAGGGTTCCTGTGTCATTTTATGTTAATTATGTTGCTGATATTTGGACCTTTGGGGGCGGCTTGTTCCTTTTTGTTACCATTTGTAACATATGTATATTGGCTTTTCTACTTTGTTGTTTGGTGTTAATGTTAAAATAAGTCACACCATTTGTTGTCACCACAAGACTTACACTCAGGAAGATATATGATCCTAGTAAGCCTCATTGTATTTGACACAGTTTTATTTATAGTTCACATTATCAGGCTGATGGACATGACTTTTTGTATTTGACAACACAGATGCTGTTTTCTGTGTGTGCTTTTACAAGAGCTTGTTTTTGAAAGTGATGAGGTTATTAAAGGACAGTTATTTTTATTGTGGTGATGTGTATTTTAATCAGATACAAAAAAGTCATTGGAAGCTCCACCTGTCAGTGGAAAGAGAGGATATTTTTACGTGCCGTAAAATTGCATCAGACATTTTTATTCGATACAATGTTATTTAGAGGTACAGTTTTTTATTGTGTTGTTTTTGTTTTTTGTTGTTGTTTGTAAACCACCTTGGGATTTTCATCTGTAAAAATACAGTATAAATAAACTTCACATACTTATTTATCATGTAACAGGAAATATCTTAAAGTGGTAGCTGTTTTTGTCCAAACTCATTCCGGACAAAAACAGCACTATTTTTAAGAGATAATTTCATCCATCTAAAATCAAATTTGCAAACTTAAATGTTTAGTAAAAATAAATTCTGGATCAATAGTTTTAGACTTTACTTTCTAGTTTTGCTTTTTCTTTAAATACAACAAACACTGTAAAGTATCAAGCTCTAATTAACACTAAGCTGCTTTGACTTGATTTACTGGGATTATAACAGGAAGTGTCCCATCAATGTCAGCCAGAGCGTACGTAATAACCACAATACAAAAGTATTAAACTGTTTATTGCCATATGGCATTTGAGCACAGGTTATTTTTCTTTAGCCTATGATAGTTATTGTTGGATGATTTTGTTTGTCTTAAATTAAAACTGACCGTTTAAAAAAAGAGTTAGTTGATTTTAAGTTGTGAATAAATGTTGCCTTGTAATGTAGCTCTGTTGAAATCCAGCCCCCTGTAAATCTTATGAATAGGTGAAAACTACAAAGTGTTTGTTTTTGCTCAAGTCTTCTAGTCTAAAAATAGCTTTAGGGTTTTTTGTTTACTGCCTCATGAAGGGATAAAATAGAAATGATGAGCTTGCATCTGGGGTAGCTGTAGACAATTTTGACACTTGGTAAACTTTTGGATTTAGCGAGCAGTTCATGAAAGACAACAAACTCAACATGTGACTAAAGCTGCTGCCTTTCACCTTGATGAAGTTTCACATTATATTCTCGAGAACTGCTTTGTCTTACACGAGTTGCCAGCATGATAGGTATTTGCTCTGTGAGTCGTTTCCACAGAAGTTAGCAAGGTTCAATTCCTATGAAAAGCATTTTCCTGCTTATTCTCAGTCTTATTGAAAGTATGTACACCGTTTGGCATAGCTGATTTGGCAGTTGTGTCCTCAGGGTGGGTACTGTGCCAAACGGAGGCAGGCTCTTCCTTTCAGCATGCTAAAACAGAAGCCGTATTACTGGTTGCATTGTTTGTCGACTTCAAAAAAAAAAAATCAGGGGAAATTGTTTAGCTACAAAGTATTTTAGTGTCAACAGAAGAGATGAGACAAAGCTTGTGGAGGAGAAAACTGGGCTTTGTTTGTCTTCCTAACAAGAGGCCTGGTATTTTTTTTTCACAACTGTCCTTAGCTTTGTTTGCTGGGTAGGATTTTAGTAGGACACAGAAATTGTTCAGCTACTGTCCTCCTTTAAGCAACTGCAGAGTTAATCATTGATCTGCTTTTGAGCAGGAAAACATGGACAAAGTGATCATTTATTTTTAACTCTTATCTGATGAGCGTGGCTTGGATGAGGAGGACTCATTGATTTCAGATGCTGATCATGTTGCCGTCTTGTTTTTTCTCTCCCTCAGGTTTTGCCTGTGTCGGGTGAGGCRTCTCCTTCTTCCACATTCTCTTTTGAGATGGTTGACATGGAATCAGTTCCACCTCCGTACCAAGAAGTGCAACCTCACTGGTTCTTCTGTCGTCGAGCTGATGACAACACCTTCTGGATTCCTTTCAGCAGAGAGGACTCTGACAAGCTAGAGAATGCTTTGAACTCTGGTAAGAATGAACAAGTACATCAGATGTACGTTTCATAGTTTGCTTGCACAATCATCACGGTCATTACTCCTGCTGGAGGGTTATTTTAAAAAACTAGAAAAATGCTTGTATTCTGTAAACAACTCTTGGAATTTCTTTAAACAACATTTGCAATCCTGAAAGTCAGCATGCACGCCTCCCCCACCCCCTTAGGGGATTTAACGGTACCTGTCAGAACCTGATCCTGTCAGGTGAACTTCAGTTTCAGTGTGGTCCTTTACGAATCCCACTGCAACTGCTAGTTAAATTTTTAACACACTGGACTTTGTATTATTTATTGTAACAATTATCAATGTTTTTTGTTGAAACTGATTGCCTTTAAGACCTGAAAGCTTATCTTTTTAAAGAGTGCGTCAATAACAAAACCCAAACAAGGAATGACCCTTGAGTGGGCTGACTCAGTGGTTTTCAGCTGTATTAGTGTCTGAGACACCATACCTTCAAGAAACCTGCTGTTTTAAAGTTTGTGTTCATAACAAATCAGATGGCATCTCTCTGGTGATATCTGGTGAATTCAGGAATTTTAAGATAAATAATTTGCCAAATCATAAGACAGTTTTCCATTTCAGTTAGTTTAGTTCACCCTGTATAACTTCAGTCCAAAGATCTCAGGAAAATTTTGTGTATTTTTGTCCTTTTGTTGCTCAGTTTTATTTAACACTTGTAGAATAACTTAACATGTTTATTAATGGTAGKTTTTAGAAAAGTGAGTCAAAACTGTCATTTCCACTTTAAGAACTTTATCTGTTTTTAATGTAGTACAGCATATTCAACTTTGTCCTTTGTGCTCCTGTCTCTGGAATATATTATTCATTTAATGACTGCACATGGTGAAATCCACATTTTTTTATTTTATTTTTTTTATTTTTCTGTGAAATCTGCATTGTGAAATTCTTCACTCAAACCACACACAGTTTTTCTCCAGTGTTGTTCCAACGCCGAGGACAGATGCCAAGATCTTTTTTTTTTGTTGTATTTTTATTCAGTCATTGCACACATTTTGAAATATTTTATTGCCTGATTGAAACTTTTTAATTTGTGATGCTGGAATAAAGTCAGGTCAAAGTTTATTTCTGTTGCACATTGGTCAACGTTTTTTCAACAAGTGCTATAAAAAGTATAAAATATAAATCATTGTAACTAATAACAAAAACAAAAAAACTAACAATGCATTTACAGAGTAGTTTGTACATCACTTCATACATGACAAGAWCACCAAAGTACTTATTTTTCCTTATAGGCTTTTAGATGTGAGAATTGGACAACTAATCTTTTTTTTCTATTTGTAGTAACAAATAAGGAGGATGTGGTGGTGGCTGTKGATGGGGAACGATATGATGTACATGTTAAGGAGAGGAAGCGTTACKCTGTGTATTGGGAGCAGGCTCCCACTGAGGTCCGCCGCTGCACCTGGTTCTACAAAGGTGATAAAGACACCAGATTCATGCCTTACCCCGAGGATTTCAGCACCAGTCTGGAGGTAGTCTCCCACTGATACTTGGCTTTAATATCACATTGCTTCTTTCTTTAGATTACGACTTTCCTTTTTAAATTCACCTGTTTCATTAAGACTTTTAATGCATGTTATTGCTTCTCACCCAACACTCTCATCTTTCAGGAAGCCTACATGATAGCTGTGACTTTGGATGAATGGAAACGGAAACTAGACTTTCCCACCGGTGAGACTGTCATCTTACACAATCCTAAGGTGAGGTGTGATAATAAAACTTTGAGCATGACTGATTTGGGGGGAAAATAATTACTTAGGTCATGTCTCATATTCATCTGGTCCTTCCTCAGCTGATAATGCAGTATCAGCCAATTGGACTGCAGGATGACTGGGTTTCCTCCCCCTCAGAGCAAACACGACCTCGCACAGTCAAGAGGGGAGTTGATGACATCTCTGTAGAAATACCTGATGGTACAAGTGTTTTCACTTTTAAGATAATAATAGATAATTATATTAATTAAAAAATACCCAGAGTTAACAATCTCAGCTCATTGTGTAATTTTCTCTTCAGGTGAACCAGAGAATGTGGACCACCTTGTTTTTATGGTGCATGGCATTGGACCTGCCTGTGACTTGCGCTTCAGGTCTATTATACAGTGTGGTAAGTGTGTGAGTGCATTTATTAATATATATATGTGCAACTATGGGAATTAATGAGTCTTTTTGGTTGGTTGTCTTCAGTAAATGACTTCAGGAGTGCTTCATTGTCTCTCCTGGCCTCACATTACAAGTTGGCTCAGCAGGATGGCCAGGTGGGCAAAGTGGAGTTCCTCCCTGTTAACTGGCACAGTGCTCTGCATGGAGATGCTACTGGAGTGGATGAGTAAGTATGACGAGACGCAGAGCCAATATTTCTACTTTTGTCTCTATCAACTTTTAAAAATAAATCAACTCTCATGCCTTTTTTTTCCTTTCTCGTTTTTTTAAAATTATTTCTCACCCCACCAAATTTCAGGGACATACAGAGGATCACTCTACCCAGCATCAGTAGGTTGAGACATTTCACCAACGACACACTTTTGGACCTATTTTTCTACAACAGCCCCACCTACTGTCAGACCATAGTGGACACGGTGGCCTCAGAGATCAACCGGTTGCACGCCCTCTTTAAGCAGCGACACCCAGAGTTCAATGGGGCGGTTTCTGTGGCAGGACACAGCCTGGGTGAGAGTTGTACAAACTCAGAAGCACACACATTCATGTCAGGAGAACATTAACATGCAGAGTTTAGATGCTTCTGTTTTGCGTCTTGTTGCTCAGGTTCTTTGATCCTGTTTGACCTGTTAACCAATCAGAGGAATGCATCCCGATCAAGAGAGGGGGTACAAACTGACATTAACACAGCTTTAGTGCCTGTTTTTTTATATTTAGAAAATTCCTAATTCTGCACTTCTTTATGGATTAGGCACCTTCTGGAGRTTCTAGAATGAACAGTGACACATTGGAGCAGACACTGACCAGACTGGGTCTTCACCAATACCTGAGTACGCTGCAGGCAGAAAACCTTGACCTGGAATCTCTGGTATCACATTCACAACCTATAATTGTATCCAAATAAAAACTTTTCTCCTGTATAGTTTAAATTGAAGGGTTAAGAAATCAGGGTTTTGTATACAGGACATTTTATGAAAAATGTTTTTTTCCCCCCACTTTTAGGCTCTCTGCCAAGACAGTGATCTTCGAGATATAGGAATCCCGCTTGGACCTCGGAAGAAGATCTTGAAYTACATCAAGAGAAAGTGGCTTCCTGAGGTCAGCCTTAAAGTGCCTGTGACATGAATTTTTTGTAATAAATATGAATGTAATTTTGGAAAGATAACACTAATAAGATATTGTAAAAAGATTTCACGCCCCTGAGATGAACAGTTGTTGAGATATCTGCATGTGAAGTAACAGGAAGTGATGCCAAAGTGGAGCAGTGCCACAACGGCCAACAACACAGACTGTAGAAAAGAATCTGATGTTTCTTTAAATTATTTTAATCACTATCATGGAGAGATGAGAGAGTCATATTTCAAATATTGTTTCAATAACAAAAACCAGGACTTTCTTTCTTAAAGAGTTCCCCTTTGATGTCACTTCCTGTTTCACTTTAGCTGAGACAATTTCAAAAGAAATAATGCCAATTATGTGACATAACGTGTAAAATCATTTGTATTGTGCCAATATATTTTCTTTGACTTGTATTTCATGGATATGGATGTCACAGGCACTTTAACTTGAACTATTTGTAGTTAAGTTGTAATTTTTTTAGCCCAAAACTATGATTATTCTCCTCTTATTATAAGCAGCAATTTATTTGATAAAGTTGCTTATGTTTCAGGCTTTCTTTCAAAATGTTAATGTAAAACGTAATTTCAACAGTCTTTAAATAACTTTCCATGTGTTTATCTAAACAGGACTGTAAGGTATCTGCAGCACATCAAGGACAGGAATCTCAAGTTCCACCGAATGTGACCAGTGGTGGTAACCAGTCTTCAGAATCGACATTCCCGCAGTCGCACTTCCACAGAGCGCAGTCCGTCACCAGTGCAGTGGACTATGAATACTTCGATGTCGGCATCGGACAGGTAATCCACACTAACAAAAATACAATATGATGATTTAAGTTTGGGAGGTGAAGCTTTGGTGCGTCACTGTTCCTGCTTCTCCACTCCCTCTGCTTGCCTGGACAGACCAATGGAGGCATAGCCAAGGGACAGGTGTGTCTCACGTGGTGTCCACTCCCTCTCAGGCCTTGTCCTTTTCACTTTGACCTGAGTTTGTCTTTGCATTCAGTGCAGTCTGATCTCTTGGCAACTGAAATGAAGCAACAGCTTTCTGAACAGAACACGTTTCAAGGCTTCCTCATATTCTGTCTTGGTTAAACTAAGATATACAACTTAAAGTCACACTCTGTAACCGTCTTCATACATTTGTATCTGTCCTGCATGGGTTGTCATCTCCTCATTGTCTTCCTTACTTATCTCTTGAGGTGACAGGAGTCCATCTGTCTTAATGGATGTACATGTTTTCTGTGTGTGCATAAACATACAGCGATTTTAGTCACACTTTAACAAATACAGAAGCACACATTTCTAATTATTACTGTCTATTTTCTCTCCACAGGTATCTATTGATTACCCTCAGCTAGCATTCCACCCTCAGACATTTTTTGCTTTTGGCTCTCCTATTGGAATGTTTCTGACTGTACGTGGACTGAAACGCATCGATCCAAACTACTCCTTCCCAACTTGCAAAAGCTTTTACAACATCTACCACCCAGTGAGTAATTACTTAACGTTACTTAACATCTGTCGGTTCATGTGGACCTTTCTTAATACTACTTGCTTTATATTCAAAACAATATTGTTTCAAAATGTTATTTGTTATTGCTTTAACCCCTGTTTAGTATGACCCTGTTGCTTATCGGATAGAGCCAATGATTGTTTCAGAAGTGGATGTGGAGCCAATGCTAATACCTCACCACAAAGGCCGAAAGAGGATGCATCTGGGTATAATTGTTTTCTTTGATTGTTTTTGTGCAGTAATACTCTTATAGGATATTTAATTAACTATTATCTTTTTTTCCCCATGTAGAAATAAAAGACAGCTTCACCAGGATGAGTATGGATTTGAAGAACAATGTGCTGGGGTCCTTACGGACAGCRTGGCTGTCCTTTACTAGGCTACCAGTTGCTGCACTGCCGCCAGTGGAGGAAGGTGGAACTACAAATGAGACAAACGCTCRGAGTCAGGAAGCACAAGGTAGGAAAGGTCTTTATTTTCTGTATTTATYTGTTGATTTTTGGGTGGTGTTTGTTTGTTTGGGAGAACGTGCTCAGGAGGGAGTCTAACCCAGTTTCCTTACATTCATGTTATTCTTCTCACCTCTCCTGCATGTTGCTACCTCCCACTTCCTGTCTGGTCTTTCTTACTGCATCCCTCACCTCTTACCAATTTACCTTGAACTGTAGCCTCAGCAGCTGGTGCTGCTTCTGCTAAGAGAGAGGACAAAAGTGCTGATATTTGGACTAAAATACTGGAGTGGCSAAAGGCCCTTGAAAATCATTACTTAAAAGGTAAGCAAGGATAAAGATTAGACTGGAATGAATTAAGAAAATTAGTAAAATAAGTAATTTAACAGTAATTATAGTTTAATAACTCAGTTTATTCAAAGTAATCTCGGTGAACCCACACAGATTTAGTGAAAATCTTATGAGTTAATTGTTCTTTATCTTTTAGTTTCATACGTTTATTTGCACCCTCACCTTGGAAATAAACTTATTTCAATCAGACATGCACAAAAAAAGGAAATACTACAACTATGCCTTTTCATAAGAAAAAAGGTGTTAATCTACAATAGGTTACTTTGACAGGTTCTCAGAGAGAAAATATTCTGCAATGTGTGTCATTCCTGCCACAGGCTCTCACTGTCTGTTCCACTTTTCCCCCATGCCTGACATCATTACCACCTGCTGAATGTTTTAATCCTTTCAACTGTACGTTTGATTTACTGACACCACCCTCAGGCCTCTTCCTCCCTGTCCTGCTGTAAGTTCTGATTGGCTGAACGCTCCACTGATCATCAACATACCATAAAACACTTGGGTATGTGGCCCAAGGCACATTTTTGTTTGAGCTGAGCAAAAAAAAAAACTCCAGCGGGATAGCTGTAGAGGCCATTGTAAGTTAACATGAGTAATTTACCTGTGGGCAAAACTTAATGTCATGTATTTAATAAAAAAATATCACTTATCATATCTGCATGTTGGTGCGTATCCTGTAATGATATTACAAAACCTGTCATCTCAATAAATTTCTTGAGGGGTACAAAGTTCTGAGAAAATATTGTTCAACATGTGACACATGACAACTGGGTTGTTCCTTTTTTACTCCTCTTTTCACTCTGTCTCTTAAAGAAGACTTAATGTTCTATTTTACAAATGTTACATAATACTTAAATTTGAATCCATGACTTTTATTTATTACTGTATGATTTTATGCATCTAAAATACACCAGAGTCTTTTCACAATATAAAGTCCAGTTGTTTTGTTTTATAACTTTACAGTGGGTGCAGAAAGTATCCAGACCCCTTTAAAATTTTCACTCTGTTTCACAGCAGCCATTTGCTAAAATCAAAAGTTCATTTTATTTCTCATTAATGTGCACTCGGCACCCCATCTTTACAATAAATAAATAAATAAACAAAAAACAAAAACAGAAATGTAGAAATTTTTGCAAATTTATTAAAAAAAAGAAAAACTGAAATATCACATGGTCTTAAGTATTCAAACCCTTTGCTGCGACACTCATATTAAATTCACACACTGTCCATTTCCTTCTGATCCTCCTTGAGATGGTTGTATTCCTTCCTTAGAGTCCAGCTGTGTTTAATTAAACTGAKTGGACTTGATTAGGAAAGGCACACACCTGTCTATATAAGACCTCACAGTGCATGTCAGAGCAAATGAGAATCATGAGGTCAAGAACTGCCCAAGGACCAGAACTGTGGCAAGTCCCAGCTTCTACTCAATACTGAGCAAATGGGCTGAATACTTATGACCTTGYGATATTTCAGTTTTTTTAAATTCATTTGCAAAAATGTCTACATTTCTGTTATTTTTCTGTGAAGATGGGGAGCTGAGTGTACATTAATGAGACATAAAATGTTTTTTTTATTTTATCAAATGGCTGCAATGAAACAAAAAGTGAAAAATTGAAAGGGGTCTGAATTCTTTCTGTAYCCACTGTATTTGAATTGATCATGACCTGGATGACTGAGAATCTTCAGCATCAGAGTCTATTACAGAGGACTCTTTTAGTATTTTTTAAACACAYACATTTTAAAACTTTCCCAGATGATAGATAATTTTTTACACATTTCGTGCAACTTTTAACGTCAAGTCCACATTTGATTATTTACAATAATTACATATTTATTTTTTCAGACTAACTTAAAATTTATTTTCTGGTTTCTTATGAATGATTACTAAAATTGGAATTTCATTAACCAGGGATTGTTTGTATGATTCTTTTAAAAATAATTTTTTTTGAATGTAGCATTGTTTTAACACAYTTTTAGGACCGACTGTTTCTGTTCATGTTTATAACAACACTAGCATAGGAAAATTACAATACAGTTATTAAGCTTATCCTAAAATAATTGGTTTGTTTCCCAGCAGAGATTTGAACTTGATTTGAATGTTAAATATTTGAAATAGCAGCCATTGCCCTCTTTGTTCCTGTTCTTGATTGTAGTTATTTTTTCACAGAATGCCTGGTGCTGGTCATAGTTTTTATTTGCTGCCTAAAACAGCCTCTTTTGTAATTGATTTTAGCTCCAGCAGCAGAAGTGGAGGCTGAGTCCTCAGTGTCAGCAGAGCAGATGGAGCAGCCTGAAATAAAAATGGGGATGCTGAACGGAGGACGACGGATCGACTACGTGCTTCAGGAAAAACCCATTGAGAGCTTCAACGAGTACTTGTTTGCCATCCAGTCTCATCTCTGCTACTGGTGAGTAATTCCTATTGGTGAGAGTGGACTACAAAGAAAGTACACTCTTCTACTTCTATTCCTTCAATTGTATGTAAGATTTTTAAATTTTCTTAACAAATTTTATACGTCTGTTAGGGAATCTGAGGACACAGCTCTGCTGCTGCTGAAGGAAATATACGACAAGCTTGGTGTGGCTTTGGAGCAGCCACAGCAGTGCTGAACTTGTATGAATGTAGATTTGCTTTCATGACATTGATCTGAAAATGAAGGACGTCTGAYAGAGCCAGAGATGGGACAATCTTCTCCTGAATGCCTTTCTGCCTGTGTGTCACTGACTGCCACAGTCCCTGCTCCTCTCACACAGGAAACATTTAGTGGAGGGACGGCTTTTTGCTGTTTCCGCTGTTTGGATGAAGTTTTGATAGTTTTTTAAGGTCCGATAACCCATAAACTCATAGCACTTTTTGGTGAGTTCTTTTGCTTTGATTTGCACTTTCACCTTCACTGAGCTAATGTTGGAATAAACAAAAGATTGTAATTACCAGGGAAAAAAAACACCTTCTGTGCTCATTAAAATTGAATGCACTGCATGTCACATTGAAATTATTTTCAGTTGGTATTTCCTTTGCATCTCAGGAAAGAAAAAGTTTAAAATTACAATCTGATCTTTAAAATTCAAATTATTTTAAGTGGATCTTTATAAAGAACTAGTTAAAGATTTTTTTGATTTTCTAATGAGGAAAATGAAGGTGGATGTTTTGTCTGTTACAAATTTCAATGAGGGCAGATTTATTTCTTCTCCTCTGGCACTGAAGCAACTTGATAACCAAAGCTGCCACTCACATTTGTGCAATAATATAATATTATATGTTTTTATCTTTTAATTTTACATAGTCCTTGGTGTTCACTTTGCCTTCTTATCCCAGCTTGATTTAATTATAATCTGTGTTCTGTTTGTCATATGTATCATAACTGAAGTAATTCTCTGAATGACTTGCTGAAGCAGAAATAAACAAATGCAGATTCATTAACAGGCAACAGGGTTGTCTGCACTATCCTGTGTGTAAAGTATGTAAACCAAGTTTATTAGTTTCTGTTTACAGTCCATAACTCCACTATATAAAATATTCTGAAACCGACTATGATTTAATGTGTAAATCCCTTTCTTTTATGTCATCTTGGGGTTACATCATAATAATATATCTGGTTTGTTTTTTTTGTTTTTAATGTTTAGTCACCAAATTTTTCTGTCTGTACTGAATGCACTTTTTTTTTGGACACTCTTGTCCTTATCAGCATTCAGATACTTTTCATATATAAAAGAATAAAAGCAAATGAAAAAATATTCAGAAATATTTAGTTGTTTCACTTTATACCTGTCATTATTTTCTAAGCATATTTCAGTGTGTCAGTGTTATGAAATAATTTGGTTCTGTACATCAGCTACATAAGCTTTTCAGAACACTTAATTTTTTTTGTTTGTATAATTTAAAATGTACTGGTTGTACACATTTAGGGGACTTAAGTCCTTCACCAAAGCTCTAGACGATTTGTTTGCATCCCATATTCTGGGTGTAGCAATTTATAAATCATGGGGTCCTTTTCATCTAACTGCAAAGATTTAACAATGTTGTTTTGAACATCATTATTGTCTGCAAATTTCACTGTCATAAAATGTAACAGCAGGATATTAATATCCCTGACATTTTTTTTTTCATTTTCACCAGGCATTTGATAATAATGTGTTGATTTAACCAAAATTAAAGAATTTCTCTGAATACATAGCTTGTAAAGATGGTTACATGTTTTATGTGCCATAATAAAATAATTACTTGTGTCCTGTTTTCTCTTTTGGAATTTTTCTAATATGTCTATTACAGAGTTGTAAAGTAACTAAGTACAAATACTTTGTTACTGTACTTAAGTAGAATTTCTGGGTATCTTTACTTGAGTAAATATTTTTCGGTCTACTTTTTACTTTTACGTTTTACATTTTCACACAATTATCTGTACTTTCTACTCCTTACATTTTTAAAAAAGGCAAGAATTTGAAAGTTGTTACTTTTATTTCATTTTTGCCTGTTTTTATTCCAGCTTATTATAAAAAATAAATACTATCCATATTAATTGTGCCTCCTAGATGGAGTGAATTTTATTGTGGTTGAATGAGAAGTATAAATATATAAAATTCTGATACTGTATTAGTTTGTACACAAACAAATCCTGTCACACTCCAGCAGGACATAATCATTAAAATGAAAGGACTGTATAGAAGTTTTTGTATTTCATGAATTATTACATTTGGCCGCAGCACAGATAGATTTTCATTTTGTGGAAAATGTTTGGGCCTCCTTGATACTGTATATGTATACAAACAAACAGCTAGACTGGTGCATCCTAAATTTAATATAAAGTAATTATTTTAATATGACAGTCATTTCTGCATTGTTTTGGGGGGGCAGGTCACCTCCTAATAAATGTCACTACGTTAAATGTAACTGCTCATTTTAAATCAATACTTTTACTTTTAATACTTAAAAAATATCAGATACTCTTACTTTTTAATACTTTTACTCAAGTAATATTCCTAAAGGAGACTTTAACTTTTACCAAAGTAATTTTTTGGTAAGATACTTGTACTTTTATTCAAGTATCGCTTTGTGGTACTTTATACAACACTGGTCTATTATAAAAAGGATAATTTTTTAACAGTACGTAAAAAATGAACAAAACAAATGCGCATGCGCAGTAGTGAAAAAACAAGCGCGTTGCGGTGATGGCGGTGGATAATGCTAGAAGAACTATGAGGCAAGTTGATGTAAAGTTTTTCTTAACATGTCGCTATTAGCATTTATCTTTTTAATTAGTTGCTTTAAGTTAATTTCAAACTTGTTATTTTTTTGTATAATTTAAGTTAGCTAACAAGTACGCTACGAATTGAAGCTAACAGTGGGCAGGTATTTATTTAGCACTGCAGCTAACGTTGTGCTTAGTCAAATTTATTAAATTATTTTAAGTATTTAAAGACTTAAATATGTTTTTTGTGAAACAATGTTAACATGTTCAGAATTTAGTGGAATCGTGGATGAAGCATTTTCTCAAATAAGATTTTAAAATGTGCCCATCCAAGGGATGGGAGTCCAGTCTTATATTTAGACACCSGTCCATTGGTCTATCTGTGGGCAGTTTCTTGTCTGAGCTTTAGTTTGATCACTCTTGAAGTGTCAAAGTGAATAGCGGGACACCTCACAGGTCAATGTTATGAGGTCAAAGGTCAAAGACCACAGGTGACCCCTTTATTTAAACCTATGCTCCAGCTTGACATCCCAGTAACCGAAATGTCAAACCTCTGTCAGCTTAAAGAAACCAGTTTTTACACATCTTTCCTGCTGTTTTGGTATTAAGTTGTCAAAATGTTTTGGGAAAAATCCAAGTGAAGTACGTGAACAAACCTTAGGAGTCCTTAGGATGAACCTCGTCATCCTTTCAGCAAGTTTTGTGTCACAGCAGGAACAAGTGGTTCTGTGTTTTATACCCCTAACCCCCTTACATCTCCCCCTCCCACTGATCTCTGTTCATCTGTTATTCAGCTAACAATAGAAGAGTCTCTTTCTCTCTTGAACAGTACTTTCAAGCCTCTCAATACCCTCATGACATACATAATCTGCCCTCATTCAACTTCTTAGCTATACCCTCTTAGAGAAAAAATAAAAACTCTACACATCTCAAACTCTTCTTTTATCCCCAAACTGAAGACATCGGGAATGCAACACAAATGTAATTTGCCTCTAGTGTGTGTGTGTGAATGTGTGTGTGTGTGTGTGTGTGTGTGTGTGTGTGTGTGTGTGTGTGTGTGTGTGTGTGTGTGTGT
>NW_013952516.1:1189880-1196405 GCF_001266775.1 Austrofundulus limnaeus | reverse complement strand
GTGTGTGTGTGTGTGTGTGTGTGTGTGTGTGTTTGAAAGAGAGGAAGGTGATGGAGGCTGAGAAGTAGAGCGAGGAGGCGGGACTGTTACCAGAGCTGCTCAGCTCACGTGCAGTACTCCTGATACTGCAGAGACGATGAGAAGAGACACTCGATGGTTGAATTCTGTCTAAATCTAGCCCACCATGAGCGGACATCGTGGGGCTGTGATGCTGTGGTGAAGCAGAGGTGAATCGTGGAGGGAGAGAAGAGGATAAACCCAAAAGAGACTTTTCTGTTGCCATGGGGGGAACCCTGAGCCAAAACAGGAAGGGATCAGTTAGCTCGCCTGGGAAGAAGAGCAGCATGTGAGACCATGTTTGTCATTGTTTACATGTTTGTGTGCATGTCTGAAGAGCTGGGTTTGATTTACAAGAGAAAAAGAATGGACACTAAGAAACTGAAGGGTTGCACGTGGACTTTACCTGCTTTACTGAAGGCAAATTAGCTGATCTTACCACACTGTTTCAGCCTCTGCTGACTGGTAGTTTGAATACTGCTTAGGTATTCAAATATAAGGAGAGGGAAAAGGGCAAGACCAAGGAGTGGTACAGCTGATGCCATAGTGAAGCGTTGAAATAAGGATCGTTTTGCTTTTAGAATAAAGTGTCCTAACCTTCTTTGGCTTCGATGGGTTTTTCTCATGTAGCTTTTTATAGCGAAGAGATCTGGCTGCTTTCAGATATTAATTATGCAGCTGTGACCTTAATTCTGAATTAAATCATACAAAGTGTGCAGTTTGTTTCTGACTGAGCAGATACTACAGGCTTCTAATTTATGCATGCAGAGATTTTCTTGGCAAAATGCAAGGAAAGTGAATGGAGATGTTACTATTGCAAGGCGTTGATCAAAGCTTCAACACTTCCTCATTTTCTTTTCCTTTGATCCTTTGTTGATGGTTGAAGAAAGTAGTGTTTACACAYGCTTTTATTTACCTTTTTAAAAGCTCCCAGAAACCCTTTGTAGTGAATGCCTGTCTTTGTATTCATAAAGTGATGGTGGCCATGTAGTTATAGCTACTTGCTTCTTAAGCCTTTAGTGCTTCTAGTCATAAAAACAGTAGTTTTATTTTGAAATATYTTTTGATGGTCGTACTGAGACCATMGTTGCAGAACGGAAACATGCCGGCTTTAAAGATCAGAGCTCAGATAGAGAAACAAACATAGATTTAAGCAATCCATGCTAATAATACTGTGTGTTAAAAAGATCTTTATCCATGTTTTTGTATTAGTATCAGTGGGGGTTGGGGTCCTCCTCTTGTGGGAACACAGTGTAACGAATCRGTGCTTTGGGATTGCATATTTAGCTTTTGGACTAATTTTAGTTGCCTTAGTCATCCATTTTTAAAGCTCAACTGGAGCATTCTTCTCCAAAAGCCCTGAACATCTCCACAGTCACCCAGCTGGAAACAGACTGACCTGCATTTGGAWGGTCTGCCCTTTTCTCTGGAGAAACATGCTTTATGAATACATAAAGACACAATTTATTAGTGATGATTTTAGTAGAACACAAGAATTCAGTGTAACGGCTTTCAAATAAAGTGAAACTCTGTACAAATGCTTTTTCAAATACATGTTTCTGTAAYTTCACTGATAAAGTAAAACTTAGACTGACTTGAACTCTAGATAAGAGGAGAATAAAAGACAAAGAAATGAYAGTAGATCACTAATAGATATGTAGCCTGTGTGTGTGTATGATGTGCACAAAGGCCCTGTTATAATCACAAACAATAGCTCTGCTGGTGTCCCTACATGGCTGCTCTGGGGTCAAACCCTCCTCTTCATGTCTCATTCTTTGTCTCGTTGTGTCTCCACACCGCTGTCAGTTCTGCTGTACTGTAGCACTGTGATGGCCTCAGCTCCACTGAGTCCAACTCTGTTCACTGATTGTTTTCTGCTCCGCTTGCAGAAAACTGAATGTTATATGTATWAAAAAAATGAGACTTTAATGTTAAGGCTGCTGTAAATCCTAAGGAATATCAGAGGAGTCTGTAACTGAGCCTGCCGTATTTGAATACAAWACCAAGCTGCTTCTGGGTGTAGTCTCTTTATTGATGTTTTCATAGTTTACTTTTTCTCTTCTTCACTGCCATGGTGATACCAGACTTCCTGTCATCTTAGTTTAAGCTCCCAAAGGTGACATCAGACTTATTTTGGTTTCTTTCACAGACTGCTTCTTCCTTTGGGTCCTTTCATGTTTGTAAACTGATGACTGTTTCTTAAAGCTCCAGTCTCTGCTGAGCTTTGAAAGGGTGCAGGYCCAATACTAACCACCAGATGGAGCMACAACATAAAGTAAAKCCTCAGATCCTCAGTTTCAATGATGCTGATTTGGAAGAAAGTCACACTTTTTTCARCTCATGTGAAACAGACCTCATTTCAGCCTGGGACTTTAAAGTTTTTGTTTCCTCCACGGTCATAGTTTTCTACCCAGCTGCCCTGGTTGCCCCGTCTCACTCCGACATACACACAGCTGTTGTTCATCTGTGATCCACTCAGCTGCTTTGACTCAGTAATCAACTCTCCTTAGATAAGTTGTACTCAGTTTTCTTGCTCATAGTCAGGTCCTTGTRCGTAAGTCTGTTCAGTTCTTTTTTCTTGGGTGTTACACCTGCAGTCAGTTCTGGATTTGTTTATATTTATGGAATATTTTGACATTTACTCAACGTCCTGCACTTTTGGGTTCACCTCACCAAACACTACAAACTTAGCTTAGCATTATCTACTAGTCTGTTAGTCTTGCAGTAAGGTGAARTGAAGAACACACAATTACTTGCATGTCAAATATAATTTATATAACATAAGTCAGTTTAAATAAATAAGTTTTTTCAGTTCGATGGTTGGGGTGCTTTTACCGTTAAATTGAGCTCTTGGCAGGTTGAAGGGAGAGTTTAAACCTGGGCTTTTTGCAGTTCTGAAGTAGGGCTGTGCAGTGACGGTGCTTAATATTGCAATGACGATATTACTTGTGACAAATGAACAAATGCACAAGTATGTTGATGTCTTTCTGCTCAGGGTTCAAAACAAACAAACAAACAAAAAAAAAACAATCCTTTCCATTCCAGCATGATTTATTTTTTTAAATATAAAGAGATCTAATTGGCCAGATACGTGAAGAGCTCCATTTGATTGGTGAAATACTTCAAGTTTTCATCTAAGTGACAAAATGCGTAAATGCAAACTTTTGAACCATCCTTTTATTGCAGTTTATGCAGTTTTTTTTTGTGATATGCATATTGCACAGGCTGTTATCACAATGATGATAAATTTTCAATATACCGTGCTGCGCTAATCTGAAGTAGCTTTTGTGGTTCATTTATGTCTATTGACCTATTTGGAAAGGCCAAAATATCAGAGACTATTAGAATTATTATGGTCCTTCAGTTGGAAAAATATTCAATTTGAAAGTAAGGTTCAGGATTAGAAGTATTTGAGAATAAACATTTGACATATTTTGCTGATTTTCCTCTGTGTTCACACTTTGATCTTTATTAAAAGTACCATATCCCACTCTGTTGTGGCTCTGACATGTTTACCATGGCTGGTTTTATTCTTAGCTCACAACCACATGTGCTGCCATCAGTCAGGATCTAATTGAAGGCTAAGGATGTGCATTCCTGTTGGATTAGCTGATTAAGTGCATCAGATAGTCAGAGGCAAGTGTATCTAAAGAAATATTGTAGGTATGTTTGTTTTCTATATTAGTCACTGTTTGTGTGCAGAGATAGCAGCCTTGGTTTATTTATAGATGCGGGTGTGATTTTTCTTATTTATTTTATTACTGCTCGCACTAAACTTCGGTGTAAGGATATATATATATANCACACACACACACACACACACACACACACACACAGAGAGAGAGATAAAATCACTAAAATAAATATATTCTTTAGATTAGCACCATAAAAAACAAATTTTAAGTCAAAATAGTTACTGTCCTGTACGTAGGTGTGTATGTGCTCCATCCTTCCTGTTTTTTTAAAGTTGGCAAACACAGAGGATGTAACTGTGTAAGCCTGTTTGTGTAAGTGCCTCTGTGTGTGACAGAGGTCTGAGGCATTTGGGAAATAATTGCTAAAATCTGGGGAATGAGAGGCCACACTTTCCAAAGTTTCTTTTTGGTTCATTTACAGTTTCTAAGTAACCATCCAAAAACTGCAGCCACTGGGGCCATCAATGGGGTGTGTGTGTGTGTGTGTGTGTGTGTGTGTGTGTGTGTGTGTATATATATATATATATATATATGTATGTATTTCCACTTCTTTGTTAATTAGTGTCTTTACTAATAAGAATGTCAGACATTTTTATATGTTAAAACACAACATGTGTGCCAGTTTACAGGAATCCAGTTTACAGTTTCAAGGTGTGTCTGTGAAAGCGGTTGGGTTTCCCTTATCTATTAAGTAGCATTGTTGGCTCCTAGCCAACATCTTTTGTTTCCTTTGGTAGCAGGTTTTTTATATACAAGTTTGAGATTTTAACCTTATCCCAACACTCACCTTCTTTCGCTTTAGAATCCAAAAATATTTTTATCATCCTCATTTTCCTGTTTGGTTATTTTCAATGCTCTTTTTAATTGATGCTTATTTGTGCAGATCTTTGTCTCACTGAATGATCAAACAGAGCAACTTTTTTCCTCCCCGTGTTCACTAGTGTGTAGCATTGTTAGTGTGGTGAAGCATGCCTTTTCCTCTATCTGCCCACATGTGTCTGTGTGGACTGGAGCCACGTGAGGTATTATATCTGCATTTTACTCGTGAAAAATAAAAAGAGAAATGTCTTCATGTTTTAGCTGCGTTCACCTCGTCACATAATCCTGCTCCTCCTCCTCGTGAGAGATTAGTCACGCTCTGTGTGTTTTTAAAAGAACGGACCAACGGGCCTGGATGCTCTGCGTTTGTGGGAAAAGAGTTGAATCAATATAAAAGCTTGGTCTTAGAGTTACATAAGCCAGTAATGACACGTGTGAGCAGGGATGAAAGCTTTTTTTTTTCTAAATCCATTTTTAAATTTTTCTCCTGCGAGATGGATCACTGCGTCATTACAGCCGAATCTGGGCGGGTTGKATCGATCTGTCCTAGTCTGGCCTGGATATTTTTAGTGAACAGCAGATCCTCAGTTGATTTGATTACACCTCATGACTTTATTGGATCATCCCAGACTAAAGCATTCGTTGTTTAGCTTTCTCTTGTTCTTCCAGAGAAAAGAAGCAGACAGTAAYTGCTCACTTGTGAAGAAGCTGCCAGCTGTCTCTGTTGCCAAGTAAACAAGCTATTATCATGTTGGATTACCCTTAAAATACCTTAGAAATTGACGTGAAACACAAGTGTCTTAAAAACAACAAATTTGTAGATTGCAAGAAGACAATGCCTTAAAGATAGAAAGTTAAACTTTACAGTACACTAGGGGCTTTAAAGTAGAAGGCATACTTTTAAAAATGTTAGATTTTGCAGTAATTCAGGCTTTCTTAGATCATAAAATATTACTGTACACCTCCACATTTCCTCCCCTTTCTCTGATTTCTTTTCCATCTGTTTTTCTGGAAACAAACATCTGGTAGTCTTTCTCTCCCWTAAACCAGACTGTTCTTTCATCCTAAAGCACAAACTGTTCCCACCTAACGATTGTCGAACCCCTGAGCATATCTGGGACTGGGAGAGGAAAAGCGACCAACTTACAGAGAGCAGAGCAAACTGATGTGCATTAACCGGCTGATCGTCCACCCAGACAGAGAGCAGGGAGGGAGCAGGAGGGGAGGAGCGACYACTGATGCTTCAGTAATCTGCAGCGTGTGAGTCAGAGCTGTGAAGAGCAAAGCGGCGACAGGAGCAGCTGCAGCACACCRAGACACGTTTCTCTCGCACGAGCTTCAAAAACGCAGCAGAGCAGGATGGGAAAGAAAAGCAGTTAGGTAAGAAGAGGAAGAGAGACGGCCATAAAGAAAACAATTCAGGAGACGGGTCAACATTCCCTTTAACTTGCAGCTGAAAGGCTCTTTTTTAAGCTGTGGGAAGCGGTATAAACAGATCCAGAGAGGAGGGAAGTTTACCATCCTTCTCTTAGACGTGGCCTTGGACGGGCTRCAGAAATGTCCTGGTTGTCTCCGGTCCAGTGGGCCAAATGGACGTGGTCAGCAGTGACTGGAGGTCCAGGAGATGATGGGCAGTCCAGAACAGAGGATGACAAAGACAAGTAAGAGAGCTTGGATACTGTGTGTGTGTGTGTGTGTGTGTGTGTGTGTGTGTGTGTGTAATTGAACACAAAAAATTATCTGCTTTTGTAAAATCAATCAGTGCAGAAAGAAAAGCTTTTTGGTGCCTCCTGGATAGATAAACATTGGTTGTAAATGTGGGTGTTATGATGAATAAATTCCCATGAATCACTCTGACAGGTGGAACACACACACACACACACACACGTTTGCACAGCTATCTAATTGGGGACATTCCATTGACTTCCATTATATTTCTACAGCCTACCCTGAC
>NW_013952516.1:1185306-1189857 GCF_001266775.1 Austrofundulus limnaeus | reverse complement strand
CACACACACACACACACACACACACACACACACAGAGAGAGAGATAAAATCACTAAAATAAATATATTCTTTAGATTAGCACCATAAAAAACAAATTTTAAGTCAAAATAGTTACTGTCCTGTACGTAGGTGTGTATGTGCTCCATCCTTCCTGTTTTTTTAAAGTTGGCAAACACAGAGGATGTAACTGTGTAAGCCTGTTTGTGTAAGTGCCTCTGTGTGTGACAGAGGTCTGAGGCATTTGGGAAATAATTGCTAAAATCTGGGGAATGAGAGGCCACACTTTCCAAAGTTTCTTTTTGGTTCATTTACAGTTTCTAAGTAACCATCCAAAAACTGCAGCCACTGGGGCCATCAATGGGGTGTGTGTGTGTGTGTGTGTGTGTGTGTGTGTTTCTTTTGTGTTCAGATCAGTTCAGATGGTGGTCTAGAGTGTGTGAATGTGTTACTGTGTGCTGGTTCTCAGAGATGGTGAGTTGGCACTGTGAACTGTGTTCCTCCTGTGCTGTTTTTCATTAGAGTGCGGACGTTTTGATGTGCTTTCAAAAGGCTGGGAACGGGTGTACACACACACACACACACTGTTGTCTCTTCCTTTCTCTTCGTTGTGTGCAGCCCAAACTGCAGGCCAAAAGCTGTGTGCTAATGGGACACTGTATTGTTACTGAGAAGCAAAGGATGCAGGTGGCCTCGAAGGGCTTTGCTTCCTCTCCTTTCCCTTCCTCTGACTTCCCTTAAAAGAAAAACAGCTTGTTTAATTTGGGTATTGACCTGTACAATTCATTGTTTCTATGGCTGTTTAAGAAAAATGATTAGAAAGCCACCTTGTCTGCATTAAAGTTGGTATCTAGTCAGCAAATGTAATATGTCTTTAATAAACATCAAGACTAACAAAATGTTGAAATGTCTTTAAAGTAACCAGTCAGCCCAAGAAGGTGTTGAAGTTAAAGAAGGTGGTAAAATTAAAAATTGTTTTTTTTCTCTCTCTCAATCATGTACAGTTCAGACTCTGAGGGTGCCTTTGAGACTCCTGAAGCTGAGTCTCCAGGTGTTGTGGAGCTGCTGGGCCAACAGGACAACTCCAACCATAAAGGTGAGGTACTTTGGATCAGATCCCAGTGCTCGTTATCAATCGCATGATTTTAAATATTACTAGGGGAGCAACTATACAGAAAATTTTAAAAGTCCAGTTTTTAAATTAAATGTTGCTGACACAGCAAGTTTCTCAGTGGATCTGTGCTCGACAATGCAGCCTAGGCYTAGGTGGAGTAGCTGAACGCAGATCCATTGAGCCTCCAACACWGGGCATCTTCAGAAGACAAGTCGATAAAATACATTTAAAAAATCTGTATTATTAGATACAAGTGCGTATTGAACCTAAAGCACTGTTTTGAATGGTTCGATACAGATGCATGTATTATTGCACCCCTAATTATTACGTAGGTACCATTTAYGTAGTGATCATAAACCGTTCATTTTGTTAGGTGTAGTTTGGACCATTTGGTGACAGCAGTGGGTGGGTTTCAGTTGTGGCAGTTGTCATTAGTYAGAGCTCCTATGCATGCAGTGTAATTGCTAATACAAGTCAAGTATGGGCAACTTAAATGATGGAAGGAGCCACAATTTCTTGTCAACTCTACCAGAAGGTTACATAACCCTACACAAAAGCYATTTTAAAAAAGTTTATATCTTTTATTAAACCATATTAAACCAACATACAGTGCAGTAACTACTCAAATACATGTAAAACAGTTGTACTCTAGTTTAATAAATATGAATACAAAATGTTGGAAGCAAACAAAAATAAATATTTACTTTAGCCAGCTGAAGCGTAACGGCATAAGACACCTGGAGTGCAAAACGCGTGTGGTTGTGGTAAAAAGTCGCTGTTTATGTACTTGCGACTTCAGTAAACTTCTCATATTTAGCTTTGTGCAACRTGTTGCAGTGGTGACTCTTAGATTCTCAGACAGTARTATTTGTTTTGACTTGTCCCATCTGACTTTGACAGGTGTTTGTGTGTTTTTATGGTAGGCAAAGTAMTTGTGCTGATGCTTGTTTTTATGAGAAGCTTAGGGCTTTAGTCAATGTGCAAATAACGTGGTGCACTTGGTCTGAACTAGGCCATGAACTTTGTGTAAGCTTCAACTTACTTTGTGTTTTATTATCAGAGGCTTCAACCTGCTGCACGTTTGGTTATGATTTTTACAGACCAGCTTGAAGAACCTGTGTTCCACCTTCAGCCWTACACTCCCAGCTGCAGGTCTATCAGTGTCGCTGTGCTGAAAAGCAGCTCTGTCCAACAGAAGTCTCACTGAGGTGTGGTTTTATAGTTCAGTGTTAGTTTCCTGGAGCACATTGTTAATACCRCTTCAGGTTTTAGAAAAACATTTTTTTAATTGCAGTAAAGGGTTTCAAACATGCCTMATTTAATGTTGGTGTTTAGTGGGTCAGATCTGGATCAGTTGGATAATTGATAGTTTACATTTCTACTCAACAGTTTGTTGCCTTACAACTATCCAAAAACAGGTTGACCTTAAACTGAACTCAGATTTTGTCACTATGGACGTGTTGCCAGTTTGTCATAAACCAGAACTGAGACAGAACGGGTCTACTCTCACATGTTGCCATAAAATGCATGCAGCCACAAAGAAAAAATGCAACCCTAGTATAACTATCAATAATGAACAGATGCTTTCATTGCAAAAATGTTCTTTAAATTGAACATTTTTCAGTAAAGCGATCACTTGGTTGTTTTTGTCAGTAAAATATAACCCGGGTTGATGTGAGCAAAAGAAGCCCTAGATCAGCTTACTGTTATTCACATGGACCATGACTGAATGATAATTGGGATACAACAGGCTCTTTATTTAGATTTTTTTAAATAAAATGGCTGGTGGTATTGCTTCCTTCAAGCTGCCAAAAAGCCTCGCTGGTTTCAAGTCCCTCCTCTTCCTCTTCTTTTCTCTCAGCTTTCGCCCACACAGACACAAGCAGCACACACTGCCGGAGTAATAGCTAATCCACACTGCAAATATCACTGCATTTGCAAACTTTGTTCYTTCAACTACAATAAAACAATATGATTGTGTTTGCATGAGGTCKGTTGTTGGATTGTTTATCTCAGCCCTTTGAGTCAGACATGTTTTGGCCACAGCTTATGGTAAATTATAACAAACTGAGTCTAGTCTGCAGGCACTAAATTATTGACATGCTGAGCTAAAAATCTGTTTCGTTATAAATAAAAGAAACTGTGCAGAGAAACTGATACTCTKGTTCCTCTATAATTAGAAGGCTCAAATGGTCCAGCATGTTCATGGGAACCACTACATCTGCCTATATGTGCCTTTTAAAACAGTGACATGGTTGAAACCTGAGACTGCTGTGTGTCAATTTATATCTGGTTCTGTCTCACCGACACTCAGTCTTAACTTCCCCCCTCATTCGGCTTTTCCTCTTTTCCACACAGTTGTGAAACGGTAATAACACTGTGTTGTTTGTGTTGCTAGGCCATGTGTGGGTGTACTCTGCATGGCTGGGTGTGGTTCCTCTGCATCTGTTCTTTGGCTCCAAAACCTGTKTCAGTAATACAACAACATTAAGATTTTGTGCTGAAGCTCATATAAACTAACGTGAGCTGAATGAGGTGATGTAATTAATGACAAACGAAGTAGGAAACAGTCAGCCGCAGCTGAACACAGTACGCATGTGTGTGAGTTGAGAAGAAAAACAGAAATGTAGGGTGAGTTTGTGYGAAGCTGTGGGTTTTTACATTGTGTGGGGTTTCAGTGTTTCCCCTACCATTACACAGGCGGGGCGGGCCGCCCCTCTAAGAATTTCACGGCATGTAGTCATTTTTATTTAAATAAGGCCAGATCAAGTCGAGAGCTATTTTTTTGCGTCCCTCCATATCCACCTCTCACCAAACTTGGGGGAAAAAGACGGTGCAGAGCGAGGCTGAGCGCTGTGTGTGGTCCTCACAAAGATAGGAAGATGTGTGTGAGATTAGACGCGCGGCTCTGCTTTTAATCACGTAGCACCGATGCTACAGCTTTGCAAGCTACTTTTTCTTTCTTTAAAAGAAAATGCGAGAGGTGAAGCCACAGCATGCTTACTACCTTATCAATAATTACTGCCTTTTTTTCCTTTCTCTGTGGGTGGGGGGGGAGTCAGCTTCACTCAGCTGCAGGTGAACACCTCCCCGGGAACGCACACGTTTCCTGGACTATTTTCCACTGAGGATTACGTCGTATTTTAAATTTATTATATTTCTAAAAGCACTTCGCAGCATTTCCCCCTGTGTGTTCACGTCACGAGCGCAACAAAACCGCGACGGATCAGCTGACTGTTTTTAAAGCAAGGGGCAGCGACTTTACAGCAGCTGAGCCTGCCCACCTGCAGCTTGGCTCCGACCAGCCTGGGACTGAAGAGTTCTTACTTGTCAACCCCTTCAGACACTTGTTTAATGAGCATCAGAAATTTGTAATTTGTGCAAAAAAAAAAAAACAGTATTAATCACGCGGATGGAGAAGAGGTGCGCTGAGGAGGAGG
>NW_013952516.1:1159605-1184971 GCF_001266775.1 Austrofundulus limnaeus | reverse complement strand
CACACACACACACACACACACACACACACACACAGGCCTTATCTGTGTCATCAGTTGATACTAAACCACAAACTCGTTCTTGTCACTGCCACTGTAGATAATCCTAAAGGTGCACAAAGAACCTGAAATGTTCAGTTTTCTCATTTTAGCCAACTGTGGTTGTATCTGTGACTCGCTGCTGTGTTTTTGTTCACTTTTGTGTTTAGGAAGGGCTTGTTGAATTTCATTCATATAGGTTCATGTAACAATCTGTTACAGTAAAACTTCTGTAATCATACATTACTGTATGTATTGGTTTGTTTTGGTCTGAGAACGTTTCTTGGATGACATTAGGGGATTTAGTTGTGAAGCAGCGCCCTCTTGTGGCTGTTTTTTTAATTACTTAGGTTTAAAACCATGACACACTACATACTAATTTTTATGCAATATTTTACATTTATTTGTGATGCTTTTAACCATACAGCTTACAGCCATTTATTACAAGACACAAAAACCATTAACCAGATGCTGTTTGTCATTTTACATTCAAGGCAGCTATGAGAGGACTGGTAGAACATTTCAGTCTTTGAGTAAAACTGAGGAAGACTGGCRTAATCGTTTAGTATGACGGTCATCTTTCTCACAACAAACAGTATTTTCTGTGTGCCCTTTTTTCCCAGTTGCACTCGCAGTCTTCCTGTTGCAGTCTTTGTTTCCTACACTGCTAGTCCTGCCCTCACCTTGAGTTTAYGTTAACTCCTGTCACGTTCCTTGACCTTTCCTTTGTCCATCGTGTCATTCTGTTTCCCTTCTCTCTGTGTGGCATCAGGACTGCTGAACAGGTCCATTTCCTCTGTGTTTTGTTGTAAGTACAGAGCAACTGAGCTTTGCAACTGCAGCTCCCTTTTAAACACATTCAGTTCACAGAAACCTGGTTTCAGTCTGAGAGTGAAGGTGGAGAAAATGTGAGGAAAATATTTGTGAAGTAAAGGACAAAGAATGTCAGTGGAAACGTCGTAATCCTCCTTAAAGCTCAGAGCAAATTTGACAAACACTTTAGTTAATCTGCTTTCTCTTCCGCACAATTTAACTCAGCACTGTTGAGCTCAACACACKCAGCAAAGCTTTGTGCTTATGGCTGGCAGGCTTTTTAACGCTTTCTTTTCTTTTAAGTTGTTGTAATGGTTCACATGTCCGCACACAGAGTTGTTGATGTTGTCTCCTCAGGAACTCCTGTAAAGTGAAGCAAAACCAGTCGATGCAGAAGGACTCAAGCAAGCAGGTAAGCTTAGTGTTTCTGCTCTTCAGTGTTTGCATAATATCTGACTCATGGGAAATAAATTAGCTCTGTATAACTGCAAACAATTCRGAGAGGTGACGAGCTCTGCTGTCGTTCAAGGACACCCACCACGGAGGCCATGCTACAGACGAGGAGAAGCTGGCGAGCAATTCTGGGGTCAAGTCAGAAAAATCCCAWAACGGTGAGTAAAAGAATGAAGTTGTCTTAAAATGGATGATAATAAAGTCACAGTTCATCCTGTTAACTCAGTACTGAACAGAGGTTGGAAAACCTTTAGTTTGGTCAGCATGCATTGGCTTTCCTGTGAGCAAACAAAAGCAATGATCAGTCAATACTGGGCAGCAGCAGCAAGGTCCTTTCTGCCCACAGCTACACACACACACACAAACACACACAGGACTTTTATTATGTGTGTGTGACGTGTGGAACACAAAGACAAGTCTGTTTTTAAAACCGCTGTTCAGTCAGCTGTCTGTGCAGAAATACCTTTATTATAAACATTTAAAACAGAAAATATGTTCATAGATTGTATTGATCTCTGCTGTAGTTTACACCTGAAAGCTCTTTTCCCTCAKATATATTGTTTATACAAATTGTGTGCAACATTTCTTTGTTATATTATTTTTTTATTCACATTAATTCAGAAACAATTTTACAGCAAATACCCTAAATCAGGGATGTCAACATTTTCACCGAGGGCCACATGAGAGTTATGGTGGCCCTCGAAGGGCCAATAAACTTTGACGTTTCATGTTTAACTTTGACTAAACAGAGTTTTAACACGTCCTCTTTAAATCACTGATGAGAACACTAAGTGTATGACTGCCTAAATCTGAAATAAATACAGAAATATTATTTAGTTTATGGTTGATGCTGACTTTAAGCAGCCTATTTTCAGACATTAATACTGTGCTATCCAACTAAATTGCTCAGTTACTTGAAGCCAACAGCTCAGGGACAGGAATTTATTAAATTAATTTTATTTCATTTATTTTTATTAAATTTATTTTGTTGCATTTAATCATAAATTAAAAGTTTACCATTGATAAAAGAAACAAATTTCATGCCAAGTAAAAAAATAATAAAAATTTGAGGGTGGTGGGGGAAGGGGTACCCCCCCAGGCGGGCAAGACAGGAGTCACCCACGGGCCACATTTGACCCGCAGGCCTTGTGTTTGACACACGTGCCCTAAATGATTTATTTATTTAAAGGTTAAGCTGCATAGAAATAAACAGGTAACATGTTGCTGCAACTCAGTGTTCTGARCTCAAACTTAGCTTCTCGTGTTTTTGATTTCTTGATGAAGAAATGATAAAAGAACATATAGAAGGTGTCAGGTTTGATTGAAAATTTTACATCTGAGTTGCTACATGCAGGTTTTTATTTTTGGAGCTTTATCTAGACGAKACTGCTGCTCTGAGGAAGTGTTTTCATGAAGACTGTTTGATATTTAACAAGGTTACATAGAAGACACAATGTTCGACACAGAAGGGTTCCAACAGATCACTGAACTGTAATGAGTACACGGAAATATAAAGGGAATGGGTAATGTTATGTGTATCTTGTAGGTTTGTTCTCAGATGAAAGACAGGTTTGTCTGCAGTATTTTTACTATTTTACAGTTAATCAAAACATCACTGAAGAAATCATGTTTTCTCAGTTCCTTTGACAGTAGAATTTAAATCATAAAATATATTTTGGGTAATATTTCATTTACTGCCACCCACTGGACATACAGGTGAACTGCATTACTATGAATTTACATGTAAATTACAGGTATTCCACAATTGTTTTTTTTTTGTTTTGTTTTTTTAGCTCAAGAATCAACATCAAAACCAGAAGAATCAGACTGCTGCTTCAAGGTGAGACACAATCACATCTGTCCTTTAGTTGAGACATTTATGTTGGCGCAAAAAGAAACTAAATGCATTTAAAGTAAATCTGCATTAAAATTACTTTAATTATACAGCTGTGTTTCACCTGTTACTAGCCAAGTTTCAAACTTAGCTAAGGTTTAGTTTATTTTCACTTCCACTAAAGAAGCATCTGCAGTGATGATTTCACAATTTATTTATTTATTTTTTAAAAAAGCAAAACATCTGGACTTTGGTTCTGTAGTCAGTTGTTTCGTTTCTCATCCGAGGAGTTCAAAGCTTTTAAAATATGACGAGGTGCTCTGTTGGATAAGAAGCGAACATTTTCAACATCAGAAACAAACTCGGCTGCCAAACATTTTACAATTGATCAGGAGGTGAGTCACTGTCCGAACTGAATCAAGTTTAAAAAAGAAAAGCACAAAACAAAAACACKTTGACAAGTCCAGGCATGTTCCAGCCTTTACAGTTAAACGAGCACTTTTCTTCACCTACATTTGTTTCTTTATGTTCACCTTAAATCAGCTACAATAAGACCGTTAAATCCCCGGTTTGATTTAAAATGTAACCCATCGCTCAGTTTAGGTTTACAGCCAACTGTGTTATAAGATGTGATGACGGCATTGAGCTGCAAGGCATCATGAGGTACTCTGTGTCTGCTACCATCTCCTCAGCTGACAGATGGATTTAGATTATCACACATGAGATAAGATTAAGTCTTAATCCAAGGAAGGACAAAAAGAAGTTTGACATTCATAAAAACATCTATTAAACAACAGCAATGATACAAGGAAACAATGAAGCAAAAAATGTTGCTTTATCATAATTTGCATTTGTAAAAAGGTAATAATAATAATAATTGTAACATTTGTTTAAATAAAGATGTTTTTTATCCCAAATTCCTCATAAGTTCAGTTTCAATGGTTGAACCCACGAGGCTTGGTGCACATGTAAAGATGGAGGTTAATGATGGATATCCTTCGTCTCAACAGTATGAAGACCAGTGCGAACTGAAGAGCTCATCGGGGCAAAGTGAAATGCAGAAAACGGGAAGTCAGGTCTTGGATTCCATCTGCATCAGCGAGGCAGAAAAACAGGCCGTTCTGGGCCTTATCAGAGAGGAGGTACACATCTGTTTGTTTTAGCCTCCCAAGGCTGCAGAGATCGCCGATAAAGTTCGACTCATGCCCAAAGTTCTGCTCACGGATGGTTTCTCCTTCCAGATTATCACGAAGGAGGTTGAAGTCAACAACTGGAAGAAAAAATACGAGCAGTGCAAACAAGAAGTCGAGGAGATGAGGTCAGATTACAAGCTGCTGCAAGCTTTTAGTTTGTCGTCATGGAAGAGAAACTTTCTCCATGAGGGTTTGACAGAGTAAAGAAACTTCAGATGTTTACATCGAAAACAGATTTTACTTTTTAGCTTTTAATCTGTGTTGGAAGTATTATTGCAGTTCAGTGAATGTAGTATTAAAAACCACTGTCTTTGTTTTTTTATTACAGAAAAATTGTTGCTGAATATGAAAAAACAATTGCTCAAATGATTGGTGAGTAAATTGTCAGTTAACTAAAACAATTTGTCAGGATATTTAAATTTACTGTATATAACATTTGTATTTTCATGCAAAGTGTGCCGTTTAAGTTAATCCTGTGTTACACTGCAAAAAAAAAGAACTTATTTCAAGTGGAAAAACAAATGTGTTTTTTTTTTTCTATCAGAGGACGAGCAGCGCAACACCCTGAACTTCCAGAAGGAGCTGCACGCAGTGACGGTGGAGAAGGAGGCCGCCCTGGCTGACCTGAACTCTGTGGAGCGCTCGCTCTCAGATGTGTTTCGGCGCTACGAGAACATGAAGAGCACACTCGAAGGCTTTAAGAAAGTAAGCAAAATCAGGACAAGTTCCTGGTAATAACTTGCAGAAAGATCTGATTGTGAAGCGGTGGGGAAGCTGTAAGAGGATTAGGGTCAGTGTGAGGCTGGAAGATGTGGTTGATCGCAGAAACGGGTTTAAGTTGATGGATCTGACAAAAAAAAAACATCAGATATTGAAGTTTATAGCAAACTCTTGACCTCCATGAGGCAGAACTGATTGGGAGCAGCTGTTGGTGGGGGGAGAGGTAACTGAGAGGTCACAGCTCTCAGGTGTGGGTCTGGAGAACTGGACTTCGGAAACATTTGAAGGAAAAGATTACAAAAAAAAAAAAAATCCCACAGAGACCTAAATGGGACATAATGCAAAATCCATTTTTTTAGCCATTAAATACATTTTTGTTGTGTACTTGTAGCCTCTAAGAGTGCAAACAATTTGGATTTAGTTTCTTCTGGTGCTGCGTAGATATTTTTATATTCTGTTTGGGTCATATTTTTCAATCTGTTCAGTTTTGTCTATTTTCTGTGACATTTTCTGAACTATTACATCAAATTATTTGGACTTACCAACCAGTGTTGTATAAAGTACCACAAAGTGATACTTGAGTAAAAGTAAAAGTATCTTACCAAAAATTTACTTTGGTAAAAGTTTAAGTCTGCTTTAGGAATATTATTTGAGTAAAAGTCTTAAAGTATCTGGTATTTTTTGTACTTAAGAATTAAAAGTAAAAGTATTAATTTAAAATGAGCAGTTAGATTTTCTGTAATGACAAATGTTAGGAGGTGACCTGCCCCCCCAAGAAAATGCAGAAATGACTATATTTTATTAAAATAATTAATTTATGTTAAATTTAGGATGCACTAGTCTAGCTGTTTCAGTTTATATACATATATCAAGGCTGCCCAAACATTTTCCCCAAAATGAAAATCTGAGGGTCTGCAGCCAAATGCAATAATATAATTCATGAAATACAAATACTTCTTAAGTACAGTCCTTTTTATTTGATTGATTGATTGATTGATTGATTGATGGCTTTATTGTCATTGTACCATGAAATTACCTTTAAGAACACCCATTCAAGAAGACACGACACACACATGACAAAAACATGGGCGAACAGGTGATCAGGTCATGTGACAACCAGCAGGGGTTGCGCTCTTTTTAAAAAGAAAAAAAAACAGGTTAGATGAAGAAAAAAAAACATATCAAYGAAATTTATTTTAATAATTATGTCCTGCTGGAGTGTGACATCATTTGTTTGTGTACAAACTAATACGGTATCAGAATTTTATATATTTATACTTCTCATTCAACCACAGTTAAATTCACTCTATCTAGGAGGAACAATTTATATGGATAGTGTTTATTTTTTTACAATAACAAGTTGGAATAAAAACAAGCAAAAATTAAATAAAAGTAACGGCTTTCTACTTCTTGACTTTTTAAAAAAATGTAAGGAGTAGAAAGTACAGATAATTGTGTGAAAATGTAAGAAGTAGAAGTAAAAAGTAGGCTGAAAAATAATTACTCAAGTAAAGTACAGATACCCAGAAATTCTACTAACGTACAGTAACTAAGTATTTGTATAGTTACTTTACAACTCTCTTACCAACTAGAATTTGGATGTCTTCATTCTGGCGTATTYTGTGGCTCTGGGTCAGACTCTGGTTCCAACATGTACAGCTGGATGGACAATTCTTCCAATGTTGACCTCCTTTAATTAATAAATAGAAAATTTCTGTCRTTATATAATYGTAAACCCCTCTATYAAACTAGAATAGATCAGTCTGGAAACTGTAGGGGACATGGTGTGAAGCATCTTGTTTGGATTTAAAGAGACAGCTTCAAAACGAGTTGACCAAATACACCTCAAAAAGAGGGGCTTGTGGAGTTGCAATAAGGAGGGATTCAGACCAAAGTATTGCAGTTCCACTTTATATAGACCCCAACTGAAAGATTTAAATGTGAAAAAGTTGGATTCAAAAGCAWGATATGTCTTTAAGTCAAACAGAGGCAGTAAAAATGTGTTAAATAAACACTGTTTGTTCTTCACACAGAATGAGGAGGTGCTGAAGAAATGTGCTCAGGACTATCTGGCCAGAGTCAAGCAGGAGGAGCAAAGATATCAGACATTAAAGCTGCATGCAGAGGAGAAACTAGACAAGTAAGCCTGGACTAATCAGAAAAGACTGAAATCTTGTATTTGTTGTTTAAAAACAAGGTAATTATTAATTTCATCTGACTGTGTTTGTATCTGACTGTGTGTTTGTGTATCTGACTGTGTGTATCAGGGCCAATGAGGAGATCGCTCAGGTGCGTGCCAAGGCGAGCTCTGAGAGCACGGCGCTGACCGCCAGTCTGAGGAAGGAGCAGATGAAGAACGAGTCTCTGGAACAAGCTCTGCAGCAGAAGGTAACGCTCCTCTTTGTTCTACATGAAACTTTTAGAACCATAATAAACCCATTAATAAACATTGTTTATGCATAAAATAAATCCATATTTTGTGCTGTTCCTGCAGAATCAAGAGATCGAGGAGCTCACGAAGATCTGTGATGAGCTGATTGCCAAAATGGGGAAAATAGACTGAGTTGTTTCGTCCCTTCAGCTCTGCAGCGCATGCCTCCAGACAGAAACRGCTCTCGCACTGTACCCCGTGCACACCATAAATCTATGCTTATGTCCAGATGTTGCTGTAACTTCTGTATCCTACAATTGCACTATGTGTGACCAGAACCTTACATGGTAATTACATGTGATGACTGTGTTTTGTTTGTGTTTTGATCTCCTTATGAGGTCTTCTGAGGTTGTTGGAGGTTTTGCTCATCGTGTCGGTGAACAGAATAGTTCAGGGTTTGTTTTGAACGTACATTTATGATTTGAAGGGATTCGAAGGAAAATTATTTTATCCCAATTTACAATCAGTAAAATGTATTTTTGTAAAAACTTGACATAGATTTTATCCCCAAAGAACCAAGCTTAAGGAAACAGTTTGGACCTGAAGGAGGTCAAGGTGTGGAGATAAAAACTGCACAAGAAAAGTGGGGGGACGAGGATTGCACAGTGGCCCTCGGAGGCCTCGTTTTGTTTGGCACTGATACTGAAGTCTGCTGCAAAATAGTTTCCAGCGTTTGCCTCTGCTGGTTGGCACTACAACACTTTAGGGATTGTGGAGAGTTGAAGAAGCTGAACACATTGAAATAACTCCGAGATAAATCTGACAATCAGAGTTTTGTCACTTTGTTTTGACAAAATAAGTTCCCCAGTCTTAACTAAACCATGGTAAAAAAAAAAAAACTGGAAATAAAAGCTAACTGAATAAATCAAATCAGACTGACTTTATATGTTGACTGAAGATGTTGATCGTTATACAACTTACTGGAGCTGCTGTGTGCAACAAGTTATTTTTAATCCTTCATCCTGTCGCGATTTGACCACAAATTACTTCTAACTTCAGGAGGTTAAAGCATAACAGCATTTATCTGCTGCTGCTCACGTGATGCACGTATTCACAGGAAGTAAATAGGTTTTTGCACATTAAAATTGATTTCTTTTATATARTTTTTCCTCAACTTTACTAAACACAATGTTTTCCCAGGGTGGCTGTTTATTCTAATGGTTAAGTTGACTGATTATCATAGCCTCTAACAAGATATTAGGTTTTGCTCTTTGCGTTTTCTACTGGAGGAAGTTTCTTTTCATCTAAGAGAAAAAGGAAAAGTTAATGGAGATCCCTGCTTGAGTCACTTAGCTTTGTTTTTGGTGCATTAACTTCACTCATGTGCCACAGAGTATATTTGTGCCAGTCATGTTATCTCCTGTTACTGTACATACTTCATTGTTTTGTATCATTAGTTGTTTTCTTTGACAATCTCACACTCGTGTGAAAGCAGGATGAATAAGTGTACAATTCCCTGAATAAATCCAGTTTGCTCTGATACACTTTTATTTATTTATTTTTTTGTGTGTTTGTGCGTTAGCTCAGAACCAACAGGATCATTTTCAAACTTCCTGCGCCGTCTAAACTGACTGCTGTGTAAAACTGAACCATAACTGTGTCGCCCTGTTAAAACAGACCCAGTTAAGTCTATTACTGTGTGCTGCTGGCTGTGCAGCATAGATGGAGATTACAGGGATAAGACTTTAATGCCCTCAGACACCTCCTCATTAAACCACCTCCTCTTCCAGCCCGACCCCCCCTCGTCCCATCCATCACGCTCTCATCCAGTTTCTCTCTGGACTCTTGAAGACATTGACCCATCAGCCATGAAGACTGCTTTGGCTCTGCTTATGTTCCTCTCTTTGGCCTTCCACAGTAAGTTTCTGAGACATTTCTGAGGGAAAATGTACCTCGGTACAGAGAAATTCATGTTTTTTTTTTATCTTGAATGCAAATATTTAAGATTCTCTGGATTTCTGGTGGTTATACAGTTTTATTTGTTTTTGTGTTTTGCTGCTTTTTCCATAAATTCTTTCAGAGTTTTTTTAAGTCACTTAACTAACCTTTAAATCATCCAGGAATTAAACGGCTCCTGAACTAAAAGGATGAACAAACACAAAACACACTCAATCAGAAACTAATTTCAAATTGGATCATTGTAATATTTTACCACCAAAAAGTTAATTCTCAAAGACCGGATGGTTTCCTGTTCCTTTAAAACGGGTCTGCAACCTTTACAATCAAAAGAACCATTTCTGCTCCTTGTCTCACTAATAAAATGTGTTCGGAGCCATAAAACAAGCTACAACTGTGATTATCAACAGGTGGTCTGCGGGCCTTTTCAAGCCTTTTTGGGAACCTTTACAGTCAGTGGAGGTGACATAACAAAACAAAAAACTATGTTATTACTATACACATCAGTACAAATAAAAAGACTGTATTCATGTAAACAAGAAAAATACCGTATATAGTTTATACCAAACTTCACAAAAAGTAGTTATTCAGGCATTTTTTACTAATTCGTCTTATGTAGTCTTCAAATGATTTGAAGGTAATGACGGTGATGGATTTGAGAAAAATAAGTTGTATTTAAGTAAACAACAGGCTAACATGTTTTACTTTTTGTATTAGTAGTATTGATCACATATTTGCATACAAATAGATTTCTGTTTCGGGTATAAAACTCAAAACTATTCTATCATGTTTGGTCACATTTTCAAAGAGCCACATGTGGCCCTAAAGCTGCAGGTTGCAGACCCCTGTTCTAAAACATGACTTTCATATATTGTTCAACTTTGTATAAGTTTTTATCCCTGATAAGACTCTTTGAACAACATCTGAACAGATACAGAAAAAAGGAAAAAAAATCTAATTATATATATAGAATGTCTAACAAATCATTGATAAACAACTAAAAGGTTAGGAGAGTCTGGCTGCTGATTTTCTAAAATATAAAGACATTTGTGGTGGTTTAAAATTTTTGCATAGAACTATATTTTCAGTCAGTGTAACGACTTTAACTGTATATAATCATGCGTTTGTGGAGGGAACTGCTGGCTGTGCCTTGGTGCCTGAGTCCGGCTCTGTGTGTGTGTTCACATATTGAGCTGAATGGAGGAATGTGTGCTGATGGCAGCATGAATATGTGTGTGTGTGTGTGTGTGTGCACTCACCTGTTGGAACATTCATGCTTAGTTTCAAGCCAGATGCTCTCTCCTGTTCTGTCTGCGAAGGCCGTGCTCTCAAATGTCACACCTGCGTGGCGTCCAGTGAGGATGACTGTAACAGACAGGGCTCCACTTCCTGTCCTCAGTACGCTGACGCYTGCTCCACCATCACAGGCCCGAGTGAGTCATCTCGCACACAAACACACATTTACATGAGGACATGCAGCACAGGTGTTCTCACTAGAGGTCAGCACAACACTGACAACTAACTCAGGTCACAGTTTAGGGAAGTTAGTGGTTTAAATAGATCTCGGTCTGTTTGCAGTGACAGCAGGAGCTTTTTAAAGCTATAATGCAAAGAGCAAAGTGTTTGTCTTAAAATTAAACAGTACACATATATACTGTACATATAGTTATGAGAGAGCACAAAAGGTGTAAAACGTTTGAGTATTTGTGTCAGAATATACTGTATATGAGTGATAATAAAAACTAGCCTCTGTGTCTGTTTGCTGGAGGTTGGCCCGACTATTTATGGGAATCACAGACTTGTGCATGTGTTAGAGAAAAAAAGCTGTTAATGTGATTTACAGAGTCAGCGTCTTAATATCTTTCAGACACCGTGATGAAGTCATGCACATACAAGTCCTTCTGTGACAAGGCTCGCAGCGGCAGCTCTGGAGCCAAGATGGAGTGCTGCTTCGGGGACGACTGCAACGGGCCCCACCGGAGCCACAGCCACGGGGGCCACCGCAACGGCGCAGGGGCCTTGGCCTCCAGCCCGGTTGTGCTGATCTCAGCCCTGCTGCTGAGGGTGGCCTGCAGTCAGCTCTGAACCCCACCACCCCCGACCCCATCCACCCGCCTCTTCTTTCCCTCGTGATTCACCACCTCCTCCTGATCACTCCATGTTCTCCATCCAAACTTTAAAAAAGAAAAGTGTTTTAGCTGCAGGGAGTTCCTGGTGGTTTGAGAACAGGCTGATGTCTGTGGTGGTGGTCTGACCCACAGATGCAGGCTGCATTTCAGCAGCTTTTCTTTTATTATCCCTGAAGATGTGAATAGTAGTCTTTTAATAGAGGCAAGACGAGATGATGCAAGACGAGAACTCCGTGGTGAGTAAATGTGTGAAAAGTGAAGGCCTCCTCATTCGCAGCTCCGGCGTAGCCAGGAGGACTGGGTGTGGGTTTTAGTAGGCGCTGCAGAGCGCGGCTTGCTTCACACACTGTACAACCACATTACTCCTCTGTGTCATCACCGTGGTGGTGGTATAACCGTTTTGGTGCTTGCATGCTACTCTGAATAAATCGTTCACACCCTTTTTTATATTTCCGTGTGCATTTAAGTCCGTCTGCAAGATTGTCACACAAGCTGCTCAACTTTATGATTTTCAGCAGGATCGTGAAAGTCTGGGGAAACTTTAAGACTTCCTCTTGCAGCAACAAGACTTGAATTCTGTGCAGTCACTGCAGGATATGAAATCAGAAAGGTAGGTCTCGGGCCTCATGAAGGTCATATGACGTGCAACCACTTCCTCTAAACGGGAGGTTGTAATTTTTCACTCAAAAGGAGACAAGAAATGCAATAAATAAATAAATAAATAAATAAATAAATAAAAGAAAAGAAAACCGTTTCCTGTAAATACACTGTTAGAAACTCAGAATTAATCAATGCTGCACACGTGTGAAAACTCTCCACCAAAAAAATTGGATTAGTCAAAGAGTGGAGTGTTGAAATAAAGGCGGTTTTGGCCAATTTGTCCTCTGAGACCTCTTTTATTTCCCTCCCTTTCAGGAGTTGCATCATGCAGTTACCTTTGTTTGAATGTAACAAAATATGTGAAGCAATCTTTTAGTATTGGCAGCAGAAGATCTGTGGTTCTTTACATTTAAGGAGCAAACATGCATCAAAYACATTTCAGCTTTGCAGAAAAAAAGATTTCGCAATAAAAAAAAGAAGCAAAGACAAGAACAGAACTTAGCAGGATGTTAAACCTTGCAAAGGTTATTGAGCAAAGCAAGAAGATTAAAAATGTTTTAATTGTGGTGCAACACCTTTTATCCTTGCTGCTTCCTGTTGGAGACAATGTCGGGAGACACTGTATTAATAATCAGGTGACAGCTTTACATTAGTATGTCTCCTGAGTAAACAAGTTGATTGTCTTTATATTTGCACTTTAGAGACCAAACTGTGGATGGAAAATCATGAGTTGCAACTCAACCAGTGAAAGTTTCTAATAATGATGGGTCCTGAAGCTCAAAGAGAAAAATATAAGGTAAATCTGTGAACTTGGGGAATGAATCAAGCTAAAGATTTGAGTCGTATTTGATTCTGACATCAGTTATTAAACTCAAATCAAACCGATTGGTAAAACTGGATTTGATCACTTTTAAAAAAAWTTCTGGATACAATCATTTCCATTTATCTCTTAAGCCAACAGAGATGCTACCCTGTGCTTTTATTACCTCAAGGTTGAACTGTGTCCTGTTTCCTCTTTAAGTTGTTCCTAAGAAAGCAGTCACAAAGTTACAAATGCTCTTAAATCCAGCTGCACACAGACTACATGTTGCATTCAGGTTCGATTTTAAGACCTTTTACATCAGTGGTTCCCAAGTGGGAATGAAAGTGAGAGTCTCCAGATGATTTCTAGTAGCATCAAAGTTGTTTGGTTTGTGTTGTAATAGAATAGAATAGAATAGAATAGAATAGAATAGAATAGAATAGAATAGAATAGAATAGAATAGAATACAGAGGAGAAATTCAGGTGTAACAGCAGCAGCAGATACATCAATTCACAAAACAATATATTGCTATGTGACATTATCAACAGTAGCAATAATAATAGAATTGAAATTTTTAAATAGAATAAAATAAATGATGCCCACAATTAGCAAAGTTTTCATATGTAAACCAGTCATTTCTGTCACAAGTTTCAGCAATTGTTATTTTGCAGGTCGAAAGCTGAAAAGTTTTAAAACCACTGATAGGAGGTGATCTTGTCTTTCACAGTTATTTTCTTAAATATACTTATTGTTCTAACTTTATAAACCTTCAGGTCTTTAATTCAAACGTATGTCGAGGCCTTGATTTCTCTTCGTGGTCCACGCCTCTGAAATGAACTCCTGGAAGATCCCAGGATGGCAGAATGTATGAGTAAGGTGAAAACATATCTTTATTTTAGTATTTGCTTGATGGTTTTTACAGTCCAATTCATTTTTTAAGTGTTTTGTTGGATTGTGTAAAAAGTGCTGTGGTGGGAATAAAGGCTGGCTGATTTAGATCCAAACAGAAATCAAATAAAGAACCAATAAGTGCTTGAAATAACCCTAATGTAAAAATATAATTTGTTCAATGATTGCAAAACAACCAGAAAAACAGAATGACCAGAAATGCATTATACCCAACAGAATAAAACAAATAAAATGAACACAAAAACAATGTTGGACATGCACAGAACTTTAAAGATTATAAACTTACAAGGAGGTGAAGATAACTAAAGTGTTCAGATTAAAAAAAAGAAGCTGAGTGAAAGACAGGGTTCTGAAAGGAGCTCACATACAACGATCATAAAAAAATTAATAATTGTCATATTTTTAGTAGTTCAGGGTGTCTGATTCTTATCTGTTTGGAATAAAACCTGCAACAAGTAAAAGAAATGTTCAAAGTTGCTGTGCCACGACCTTTAGTTACAGGTTTTATGTCAAAACATTTGCACAAAGAAAAAAACTGTGCTATTTTTCTCCCCCAACAGATAGAACATCATAAACCAAAAATATTACTTCTCCTCTTTGGGGACATTTCATCAGAGCTGTGGCTAACATATGATGAGCTCATAAAACGTTTCAGTTTTGTTCTTTACTTGTGACAAACTTTAAATTCTGTCTTTTTTTTTATTCTGGTACAGATCATTTCTGTCTTATTTCTGCAAGTGACATTCCTGTTTGTCCACGTGAGCACTCCCTTCTTGTTACAGCTCTTTAAAAAACTAAAACACCTGGTTCAGCAAAGAATCTGACCCAGTTCTCAGGTTGTCACCTGAGGAACAAACAGGTGACATCACACAAACATTTTCTTCTTCCTGATGAAAGCTGGTTGCAGAGATGGGTGTCTATGGTGCTGGAGGAAAAACAAACAAACACGAAAAAAAAAAGAGGTTAAAATGGGCAAAAAAAAGTCAGTTGAGCTCAGCTTTCTGTTCCTCAATAAGGTCATGAGCAGCTGCAGCAGAGGAGAGGAGGAGGAGGAGGAGGAGGAGGAGGAGGGTACAGCTCAGGGGACGCATAGATCACATCCGGGGGTTGGTTTATTCTAATACAGAAACCCGGAAAAAAAAAAAAGTCCAGTCTTCTGTAATCCGATCACACAAACAAACTGAAGGACGGTGTGAGAGTGTGGCGCGAGCCGGTCCTCTGAATGTTGTCAAAGTTCTCCGAAAGTTGGTCTCTTTAATTTCCTGCTATGATCGTCGGAACCGGACTCGGTTCTGTCCTCCTGCGCGCTGCTGCTGCTGCGGATTGGGGCGCTGCCTGTGGCGCACACTGACTCTCCACAGAGGGTAAGTGTCTGTCCACACACACATAGGGCCACTTTACCATTGTGTGTGTGTGTGTGTGTGTGTGTGTGTGTGTGTGTGTGTGTGTGTGTGTGTGGTAGGTGTGGCTGTTAGTCACAGCAGCTCATCTGATGTGTCAGTCAGGTGTTGCTGAGTGATCCCATCTGATCACATCTTATTTCCTGCTCACATTATTCAGGCATCCCATGACCACCAAATAAACCTTCAGTGACAACTCGTTTAATTAACTTCACTAATCAGTAAACCAGTCCAGCTTTAAATACAAGAAAAGTATCACTTTTATGCAACATTTACTTTTTTTTTCCACCTAAAGGTGATAATTACATGTGGGTTTTGTTAGATGGGGTTGTCATATCATGTCAAGAGTTATAAAATAGTATTTGTGTGTTCATGTGTGTCTGTTAGCAAAATATCTCATGAACTGGACTAACTTTGATGAAACTTTCAGGAAAGCATCATTCGATGATCATCTAGTGCAGGGCTATTACTGCAGGACAACAGCACAGGGGCCGAACATCCAGCAATAAAAGTCATTATGTAAATAAACCAAGTATTACAAAGATCTGTTACCTTTGAAACAGTTTATTTTGCTGCATTTAATCATGAATACAACATACAGAACCAATAAATGTAGTGAGAGTAAAACAATATAAAAAACAAAAATAACCTTATATTTAACACAAGGCTTTGACATTTCTGACTCGCCAAATTTTTAAACCAATTTTATTTTCACTTTCATAGTTTTGTCTTCAACTGCTTGTAGTTTTAAATGTCTTAGATGTTCATAGAAATGATTTTTACCAGCTTCTAGCAAGATACTGACATTTTTTTAGATACCAAACATGTCCATGTCTAGCTAAAAGAACTTATAGGAATTAAAGTAGAAAACMCGGGGTTTGGACTTAAGGGATAAATGAACCAATTGGCGGGCCGCATTTTGGTCACTCCTGGGCTGGATGTGGCCTGAGGGCCACCGGTTGATTAGCCCTGATCTAGTGATTAAAATGTTGGATTCAATCAAATTTAAAATAGAACTGACAAAGCTGGTTGTAGTTCAGACAGCTTTACAAATATTGATACATCCTTAAAGTGCTAATCGTTGTATTGGATCTTTGTTTAAAACTTTAGACTCCAACTTATAATATTTGTTAGCAAATTCCCTCCAGGATGGATCTAAATGAAACTTTCATAAAGTTAGTCTGGAGTTTGGAGTCAAAAGCTAACTGACATTAGCCAACACAAACTGTAGCAGATACTGAGCTATAATTTTTGAACATTATTTTCAGTGTTTGACTAAAACAGTTAAAACTCTTTCACTTCTCCACATAAGATGATTTTTGTCTGCTGAGGCCTGTTGGTTGGTGGGTGTGCTCTCCATCCATCCCAGCTGAGCCTGTCTGTCTGTCTGACAGGTTGGAGACGTGTGGATGTGTGATAACTCTGCTGTGATCTTTGTTCAGCTCTCAGACTCTGTTGACGTTCGGCGCCTGCACCTCCTACATTTCTCAAGCCGGGCCTTTCTTAATATCGCCCACCCTCTACATAACATTTAATGGTTAAGTTTACCCAAAGCTGGTTAAACCTGACCGCCGCTTCTCTCTGCTGTGATTAAACCAGATGTTTTCAGTTGCCCAAAATAGTTGGTGTGCAGGATGTGTGTGTGTGTGTGTGTGTTTTGTTTCTATCTGTGTGACCTGTGCAGTTCCATCTTCATTTTTCCACCCTCCCCTTTTAAAGTTTTCTGTAGGTTTGACCTATTTTTAAAGGCAAACCTGCTCGGCTGACGCATCTGAAGCTGAGCCTGGGTTTCAAAATGAGGCGTTTTTTTCTCAACCCATCATCAGTTTAAAAATAACTCAACAGGACTTCCTCTGGAATGGTGAGGAGGCAACCTGCACTCCTGTGGGGTGTTTTTTATTTTTTATTTTTCTCATATTTCTCCTGCTCTGCTGGGTCACATGTGTGAATGTTTACTTAAAAAATCACTAAATGGGTAGCAATAATTGGTAAAAATGGCACTACTTTATAACTTGTTTAAAAAAACTGTCTCGGATGTGACCTAGTTAGTATTATGACTTTTTAAAAAWTTTTTTAAAGAGCTTCAATATTGGGAAATGTGGGGAAATCCTATTTAGATTTTTTTAAATTTGATGCATCCAAAAGCATTAGATTCCTCTATATTTAGTCTGCAGAAAAGCTAAAGAAAGAAAAACAGTCCAGCTTCACGATGGACTGATAAAACAATAACTTACTGTGAAACTTAAGCCACAAATGAGACCACAACACAGCAAATCTGATCAAGATATCGTGAGAGTCTGAGCAAGTTTCAGTTGTGTTGAGAGTTCAGCCTGCAGTTCAGCACATCACACACACACACTCTCACACACACAGACGACATATTTTTAATAAATCCTTGTCTCCAGCTCCCCCTCTTCTCCTCCTTCCAWCCTCCTCTTTCCTCCCCTCTGTCCAGTGGAAATGTGCCTGTGTGCAGATGTGGAGCGCAGCGTGTAATTTTCGGCTGTGGTGGAGGGCCTCAGCTCAGCCTCGGGCTCTCAGGGTTTGCAGCTCAGCCTCAATCACGTCACATGAAAAACTGCTGAGTGGGTCTGTCTTCCTGTGTGTCTCTCTGTGTGTGCGTGTGTGTGTGTGTGTGTGTGTGTGTGTGTGTGTGTGTGTGTGTGTGAACAGCAAACGAGGGATGAGTTACCCTCCAAATCTGCACAAATCTGCTTCGCCCTCATCCAAAGAATCGGTTCCTTTTCGTCGAGTCCTAAAACTTTTAGCCRCATCAACTCGTCTCGTCTTGTGTGTTTTCCAGTGATATGTGATAGCGGCAGCATGCCGTACTTGGACCGGCTGAACCGTGTGTGCGGCTTCCTGGACCTCGAGGAGAAGGAGAACAGCTGCCGATTCCTGAGGCGATACTTCATCCTGGACACGCTGGGGAATGTCCTGCTGTGGTACATGGACAATCCTCAGGTGCTCCTCCCCTGAACCCTAACATTTAACACCCGTCGGCTCAAAYGGCGAGAGCGGCTCAAACGATCAATAGGAGCCGAGGGGAACCTTGGACTCTGAGCCCGATGACGACTGTGTGTGTTTTGTGTTTGTGTTTGTGTGCAGAACCTGCCCAGTGGAGCCAGTTCTGTCGGCAGCCTCAAACTAACCTACATCTCTAAGGTATACCTCAGCTGGTTCTTTTTGTTTCCCACCACGTGTGATGTGTGGCTGCACAGATCTAGAGGTTTGCTCTGTGTGGACCTCAGACTTATCTGCAGCTTAAAATCACATGCAGCTGAGGCAGAGTTGGCGACGCTTACCAGATGTCAGCTTGTTCACAAAGATAATAACATCTGGGCTGTGCTGGCGTCAAGTATTCACCTCCTTTTTGTTTTCTTTTTTTAATCGTCAGGTGAATGAAGCTACAGCCAAGCAGAAGCCCAAGACGGAGTTCTGCTTCGGTGAGTTTCAACACTGACGCTCTCCTTTTGTGGTATTACACAACCACATTTTTTGTGTGTGTGTGTGTTGTTGTTGCACACGTGCTGAAATGATCTCATGTGGTCGTTGTGGATCTCTCTGTGTCGGCAGTCATCAATGCAGTTTCACGACGGTACTTCCTCCAGGCCGACGATGCGAACGACATGAAGGACTGGATATCTGCGCTCAACAAGGCCAGCAAGATCACAGTAAGGGGCCGCTGTCCTGCCTCCTGTCCACGCCGGGATAACAGAATGCCCCCTCCACACACACACATACACACACACACACACACACAAAGTTTTTGGCGAGACAAAGGCAGTCCATTTCAGAGCATGCGGAAGCCAAGCTTTGTGGCCAACACGCTGTCGCGCTGTGTGAATGGGGAAATTGTGAATGTGCAAGAAATCGAGAGATAACAGCGAGACGTAGACGTCACTGCAGTGAAGGTGACAACGTTTAGTTTGGGCGCGTTTTGCATACGATTTGAGTATTCATCTGGGGGCCCTTTGTTGACCGCCGACGTCCCGATGTCCCGCGGCGCGAGCAGATGTCGAGCAGAGGAGCGCCTCTGTCCTCGCCGTTCACCTGCTCACACGCACAGGAAGCAGCGCTGCAGCTCGCTCTCTCTTTCGCTTCCCCGTCAGAGAAAGTCAGGTTGTGGCGGGGGGCCAAACTGGTGGCTTTGCAACTTTTTTTTCTTTTTTTTTTCTGAGCTTCAATGAAAAGGTGCGAAGCGTGGTGGACAGGATGTGAACTTAGCGGTTGAAACAACAKTTATTTTAGCCTTCTTTACGGGGAGAGGTTGACATATATGCAAAAAATATATATGGGTGAGAGGTCATGAGATACTTTATAGGAGAGGGAGAAAAAAAGAAAGACGATAAATCATGTTTAAAGTTTTGAACTTTCTAACCTTCAATGGGTTCGTTTGAACATTTGTTTCTAATAAGATATTTTCAGGGACGTAACTATCTGTGGCTGCTAACAGCTCACAGACATCTGAGCTGTAACTTCTGTTTGCTGAAGACTTCAATTCAGTTCAGTCGTATTTYACTGTGGGCTAGAGCCGTGGGATATAGAAAAATGATCCATCTTGTAATATTGATGTGCACAATATCATGTAAAGGATTCAAAATAACTGTAGACCCAAACTGCAAACAAAGACATATTAATTTAACACTCAGGTTGAGCACCTCTCCTCCAAACGGAGCCGACACATGAAGAGTGATCATAGTAATGACGGGATATGTGGGTTTATTATAGTGGATAATAGYGTCACAACATTCAACAATCAAAAGGAAAAAAATTGTATAGGTCTTCTGAACGGGTTCTTCTTTAATGAAACGTTTCGTCTCTYYTCCAARAGACTTCTTCAGTCTGAGAGTTTCAGGCAAAATTCAGGCTTTTGAGTCCTGCCTCCATGTGACTGATACTCACATCACATGGCTATCGTTCACACCTAATTAACACCTATTGTTAACAGGGGGTGGAGTGATACTGCCAATGGCAGCGCTGTATTCAACAATAAAATTACAATCACAGGTTTTCTTGAAATCATGCAGCCACATATTTTTAAAACTTGTTAAAATGATTCATTAAACTGAGAATTGAGTCAAATTTAATTGTGCTAAAATGACCTCAGCACATTTTCATATTCCTACATTTTAAGATACTTTTGATCATCCTGACATTATTCGAGGTTCCAGATTTGTCTTCCTAATCAGGATAACACATTGATATTTATGTTTCATTTGACGACCTTTAGGTAGGTTAGTCATTCTTTATATTTTTACATAATGTAGTTGTTGCAAAAGTTTTAATCAATTCTGTGTATTTCCTCACATTCCACCTTGTGACTAGTCCTCGGTTTGATGTGATGGGTCACATGTAAGACCTTCATTTTTCAAAGGCACTGACCTTTGCTGTTAAATAAAGAGCYTTGTCACAGAAACCACAATTTTTCAAAACCTGACATTGCATTAAGTAAAAACATTTGTGAAAATTCGATTTCCTCTCAACTGTGTTGCAGTACTTGGTTAATTTTTTAACATTGTTGTTTTGTCATTTAAAATAATGTTTGTATTTTGTCATAGTAACTTTTATTTAAACTGGGCATTTAAATGTTTAGTTACAGAAATAATTACTTTTTTTGCCAGCATCAATTTCAAGTATGTTTAAAAATGACAAACAAAGCTTCTACATATTAAATATTTAAGTACTCTCTGTTTGCTTATCCAAATAAAGCAGATGAATGTTATATATGAGATATTGCAAACCTACACAAACAGATTTTAACTTTATTTCTGTTTGCGAATCGAAATATTTGCTGCGTCAGTAAGCTGTTTGGATATAGAATAGTTTGGTTCTCTGGTGGAAATAAAACTATCGCCACGTTAATGCTGACTGCCTGAGTAACACTGTCCCACCTGTTGGCAGGTTCCTAAACCCTCCAGCACCTCTGCACCTCCCAGACCAGACGTGACCGCCGAGATCAGCGACTCCCAGGGAGGGAAGAGGCAGCACGCCTACAAGACGGAGGTCATTGGTGGAGTGGTGGTGCACACGCCAATACAGGTAAAGAAGAAGAAGCTCAACATCAAKTAAAACAGAAGAATTACAACATCATCTTTGTAACAATCTATAAGAAACATTTCTATGTTTAGATGTATGAACTGTGTAAAGAGAACCAAGATCAAAAGTAATGTTAAAGCTGCTCCCAGTGRCTCATTATGGTCACCATGGTAAGGTAGACAGAAACAGTCTCAAAGTAGGCCTCAGACCAGCAGTCACTGTGAGAAAACARCAGAAGCAGCAGAAAAATGCTGATTTTTTAAAAATGTTTTTATAAAGTTCTATTACGGGGTTGTGCATGATTTGGTTGTTTTTGCATGTTTTATTTCATCATTAACAACAATGAAATCAATGACCTTCAGTCACAAGAGCTTAAAACAGGGGTGGGGGTGGGGGGGATCAGTTTATGGCCAGCAGAGAAAAATGTTGTAAGAGCAGGAGCCGTGTATTGAACGATTATGTGAAGATGGCGGCTGCAGCTGCTGAGGTGTTTCTGCTGCGAACCGTTTCAGAATGAAAGTGAAGAGACGAACGGAAAGGAGAAGAAGGGAAACAGACCCGGTGTGCTGCGATGTGGTTACTGTGTTAAACAAGGAAATGTGGTGAGTGCTTGGCCTCGTGCAGAATAAATCTGCCTGAATTACAAAAAATAAAAATAAAAAAACACAAAGCACTGGGTGAGCGGAAAGTTTAAATACAGCGTGTGTTTGTAGAGGAAGAGCTGGAAGAGGAGGTTTTTCACCCTGGATGACAAAGCAGTCAGTTACTACAAGTCTGAGGCGGTGAGGAGAAGTTTTTCTTTCTTTCTTTCTTTTATTTATTTATTTATTTATTTATTTATTTATTTATTTATTTATTTATTTATATTTATTTATTTCTAGCTGGCGCTGGTGAGTAACTATGGTCTTTGTCTGCTTATGTCTCAGGACAAGGAGCCTCTCCGAGCTGTTTCACTGAGAGACATTCAGAAAGTCCACGAATGTCTCGTCAAGTCGGGGTGAGTCAGATTCTGCCCCCAGGTTGACTTCCATCCCCCGCCATGAATGAAAGTTCAAATATGAAGATGTTATTTAGATAAGACGCTCAYGCAGACAGAACAATGTGTTGGCACCGTTCCAGGATGTCTAACTCTTTTACTCAGCGCTGAGTGATGAATCTCCACACGTGTTTCACAGACGTTGCAGCACCGAGGCTTATCTCTGCTTGCATTTTCACCCCCCCGGAAAATTAAAGTGATACTTTCAAATCTCTCGAGGTGGGGTTCTGTGGAAGAGTCATGAACAGTTAATATCTTACGTGTTTGTAGATAGCGCTGAGTACGACCTCAGTTTGGAGAATCAATGAAAACACAAAAGTGTTCAGACCTTAACAGCTGTATTTTAGTTTTTACATCGAATCCTGTTTTTTCTTGTAAGTTTTTATTATTAGACAATACATACAATAATATTTTGTTAAAAAAATGACCAGAGTTCACTGGAACAAGTAGGAGGTTTTTGAGATTGGAGTTGCTTTAAAATGACAACAATCCACTTTGGTCTTGTTCCTGCTCTGACTAGCCTTTAGCTCATCAATCAATCTGTCAATCCTCAGTTTCTCCAGAATGACGCTGTTTAAAAAACTATTTACAACAGATAAAATATTATTGTTCCTATAATTCAGTGGTTCCCAACCTTTTTAGACTTGTGTACCCTCTGAGCCATTTTGTCATACCCCTAGTACCCCCTCTGTCAAACATCATATTGATTCTCCAAAACTATAATGTACAACAGCTGATTAAATTAAAATTATTTATTTAACCCCCAGAACATTTAATTCTCAGGCATTTTATTTTTTTCAACTCAAATCAAACATAAATATAAAAACGTTGACTTGAAAGTGAATAAGTAATTAAATAAACAAACCAGGTAATGGCAGGTGAAGGAAGCAGCAGCGTCCAAAATACATTGTATTGTCTTAAATACATCAAATACCCCAAATGAGCAAATTCTGTGAGATTCTATGTTTTATACCTGTACTTGATTCAATTTTGTGTTAATTCTGTTATTCTAGCTGCAATTTTCACATTGCAGAAATCATAGGGCCCTACATATCCCAGTCTTGTTTTTATTTATGTTTTTACATACCTTGGAAATTTTTCCACATACCCCCTGTATTAYGCTCGCGTAYCCCAAGGGGTACACTTACCCCTGGTTGGGATTCATTGCTATAATTCAAACAAATCTTTTTCACAGAAACCCACTTCTAGATATATTAAATGTGCTCCTTATAAGTTCTGATTGATTTTGTCTTGATTTATTTTAGTTTTTTTTTTAATGCACCGAAAACAAACAGTATATTTCTTATTATTGAATAAATATGAGTAGTTTTTATTCCCATCTTTTATTTTTTGAAACCAACAGTATATTACATAATGTACACATTTTGCACTTTGGTAAGGCCCTGTCACACTAATCAACTTATGCCAACTTATGAACATTTTAAATACACATACGTAGAAGATGGAATTGAAAAAATCAACAGGAAGCTTCATTCCGGCGTGTACATAATGTAATTCTAACAAATTTATCAAATATATAACTTTTATTAGCAATTTAGAAATAAAAAAGTTTCATAATTTGGCATAAGTTGTCTAGTGTGACAATGTAAAAAAAAAAAAAACTTTATTTAACCAAATTCATTTATTTTAACCAAATTAGTTTTGTGAAAAGTGAGCTTTGGTTCCATACAGTATAACCATATAGTTAAATGGATCTGTTTGTTCGTACATAATGTTTTCTTATATTTTAGGTAAATTAAATACATGCAGATTAATTAAATAAATTCATTCTGCACCTTCAGGGACCTCCTGCTTCGAGACAACCTGTTTGAGATCATCACCAGCTCCCGAACTTTCTACATCCAGGTAAAATCTGTTGCTTTTCTTCATGTTTGCTTTTAAAATAATTAAAAAACAGAAGGAATCCTTCAGTTGCCTTAATACCCGACAGAGTTTTAAAACAAAACAAACCCAATCCCAGGTGCGTCTGTGTTGATGCTCTGACATGTTTTTCTCTCACCGCTCTGCTGCTGATGTGTACCCCCCCCACCCACCCCCGGCTCCTTTTTAGGAGCCCAAACAAGTTGTTTTTGCACAGAAGATGCAGCCACCCGTTACCATGACAACAACAATATCCTGTTCCTCCCCCTTGGGAGAACAGCTGAATTGAGACGTCGGATCAGATGGGAAGTGCTAATAGAGAAGGAGAGAGGGCTGCGAGTGTCTGATCATTTACCAGACAGGGGGGGGGGTGAAAAAACAAAACAAAACACTGAAATAAACAAAAACAGATGAAACCAAAACCGATTTTCACAGCTTAAGTGCTGACCTACAAATTAAAAAAATGATTTTCTTAAAGTAAAATTGTATTAGTATGAGTCAAAGGTGTTCATATTCGGTAGAAATGGTTTTTGTCAGTTGCATATTTAAGTTCAGAACACTGGTTTTTATTGCAACTGGAAAACTGAAATTATTCATGGTGACATAATTTAAAGTTGAACCTTTTTCAGCTGTTTCACGATAAGTTTATTTATTTTCTAATCCCCCATAGAACATTGTAGTGCAGGGGTATCAAACTCTTTCACAGGGGGGCACATGAGCATTATGGTGGCCATCAAAGTGCCAGTTGAAATTAACTTTGACATTCCTCATCTCTTTGCTATGGCTGAGCACTGCTAACAAAAAAGAACTGAGCTCTACCTGGTATTTCCTGCATAGAAACAGCGTTTTAATACGTCCTCTTATAAAGACTGAAAAGTACTAAGTGTATGATCAACTGAATGTGAAATAAATACTACAGAAATACTATTAAAAGTAAAAGTAAGAGTGTTTTACTCGCTGATGAGTTGTAGTGAGTAGCTTCCATCTTGAATTCTGAACTCTCCCACCTTTCAACAGGGAATCCCCACGTATAATCAACATGCATTGTGGGAGTTGTGGTTTATGGTCAATGCTGGCTTTAAAGCAGCTTATTTTGAGACATTAAAACTGTGCTAATCAACTAAATTGCTCAGTTACTTAAAGCCAGCAGCTCAGTGGAAGGACAAGTATTATTATTTTTCACATTTTAAATT
>NW_013952516.1:1153066-1154353 GCF_001266775.1 Austrofundulus limnaeus | reverse complement strand
TATATATATATATAAAACAAGCCCTTCGGCTACTAGCCAACATAAGTTAAAAGCCGAATGGCTGAAGGAACATAAGATTTTGAGAAATGATTATTTCTCTGTTGTGGAGCAACAAATTGCTGTTGTGAGGGCATTAACACAAACTGAGCTCTAAGAATGTGGTTTTGCTGTGGCTGTAGCTGAGAGTGCTACTCAACACACTCCCTGAGTGCTTACACATCTCACAGTACTGCCTGAGATCACAACAGTATTTCTAAGATTTTACTGAAACAGCTTTAACATCATCATTTATCAGCACAAAATTTTTTAGATAAAACTCTGAAAGCACTGACTGATATGCACTCCTTCAAGTTATGTTTGGCCTTTTATACAGTAAATGCATTTTTAGCTGTAATTCTGCCTTCTGCAGAGAGAGAAAAACCAGTAGAGGGCGCTGTCTGACACCACACCTGCATCCAGCCACAGTCTSTAGTTTGTCAAAAGTGCAGAAAATAGAAAGTCTCTCAGGTCTTTGAGGAGCAGTGACTTTGAAAAGCAGTTTTGATTTATTCAACAGCCTTTTTGCAACCTCATTTGAGTTGTTTCCTTAGATGCTTCAGCTAAATCCAATCAATATTAATGTTTTATCTTTGAAAACGAGTTTATCAAAATGACTTTCTAAAGCATTATATAAAATGCATGTTTATGTCCAGTGTTACAAACTTTCAAAATCAATTCTAATGTTTGAATCTGAGGATCAGAAGTCTTTTATTACCACCAAATGAATTAAATATAAAGAAGTTAATGGGTTTGTGTCATGTTAACTGCTTCTGAATCCGATGCAGCCAAAAAAGGACATTATATTCTTAGTTTTTACGTGAAATAACATTTAAGACTCTAAAATGTTCAGAAAGCTGCACGAATCAACTTTAATGAAGACAATTTATTTATTTATTTATTTATTTATTTAGTTAGTTAGTTAGTTAGTTAGTTAGTTAGTTAGTTAGTTAGTTAGTTATTTTTCCACAGAAATCCTTGTGTTTGTCTCGTCAAAATGTTCATATTTTCAAACCAAATCAGTGCAGTGATTTTTCTAAAGAAAATACATTTTTATTTCAAATTGCTGGGCATCTATGAGTTCTGTTGTTTGGAAAAAAAGTTTGGAAATTTTAGTGATTTTCAGAGAAAAGCAAAGGAGCAGAGCGTTCAGCTGGAGGGAGCAGCATCTTTCCAACATCAACAAAATAAATTTATATTAATGTGAAACAGGTTTCTCTTCATCTGGACTTAGAGGGCCTCGTCTGGACC
>NW_013952516.1:1143042-1146723 GCF_001266775.1 Austrofundulus limnaeus | reverse complement strand
AAAAAAAAAATCATTGAATTCTTGATTTAACCTCTTTATTCTGCACAGAATTTAACTGATTCAAAGATGTTTGGAGCATTTTTAGGTCCTGTTTTATATTCAAATAAGGGGCAACACATTAATTTTTTTTAACAAATAAAGCAAAACAAGYCGGTCTTATTTTTTCTTTTGTTTTCCCCCCAACACGCTTCTCAACCTCGTCTGCAGAATCTCCCTCTGACTGTTTACGTTGGTTTTAAACTGAAGCGATGTTTCAGGCTTGAACTGCTCCAGTGGTGAGACGGTTCAGAGTTGCAGAGCTTACAGGGAACTTTACTTCTTTCCAGCCCACCGTTGGGAAACATTTTAAAATAAAAAGTGCCCTGAAGAATCTGGTGACTTCTGCCATGTTTCTGCCGTGGCTGTGGTTGGGTTCATAAGAGCCACTTGCTGGGCCAAATGGTAAATACCCACTGRCCAAATGTGGCCTGCAGGCCTTGAGTTTGACWTACGTTATAGTRTAAAGAGAAGGGAGACTCTTGGACACACACAGGTGCTTATTTTAGCCATTTATATATTTATTGAATTAAATGTGAGAAATATTAGATTTTTAAAAATATTCCTTAATTTAAGGCTTTCCATTACTTTCATCCAAAAGTTGTTTATTTGCTCCAACTTTGACTTTGTGAAAGTGGTGAAAAATAGCTGACTCAGGCTTGTAGTCAGATTTTCTTTGCATAATTGCACCAGAATAAACAAAATGTCCTATTTGAAGTATAAAATGCTTCTTTGTGGTTTTCCTCACAGACTGACTCTCCGGAGGACATGCGTGGTTGGATCAGGGACATTGAGATGAAGATCCAGGAATTTCGAGGACCCCCAAGGGTAACTCTGTTCTTCTTCTTCGTGTTAGTTTTTCCCTTCCTTGTGTCCACGTGTCATAAAGTGGAAATCTTTGGTTTGGTTTTAAAACTCCGCCGCTTTTATCTTTCTAGTGTGCCGTGTTCAAACGCGGCTCGTCTCTCTATCAAACTCAAAACACCTCTGGCGCGCCTCGTGCTCAAAGCGTCAGGGAGCGGAGACCCCAGCTGGTGAAGTCCTGCTCCGTGGCGCCGGGTTGGCAGCCCTGGACGCCTGTTCCCTCGTGCGAGTCGTCCTCCGTGCTGCTGGACACGGAGGATGACGACAGCGCGTTCAGCTCGGTGACCACTCTCCCCTCCCTGTCGTCCTCCTCCACCTCCTCCTCCACGTCTTCCTCGTCCAACTCCCTCTCCGCCCCGGCGACTTGCCCCGGCGCATCTCAGGTGCCTGGCGGCAGCGGGCTGGGGCTCCTCACGGCGTCGGCGGATGTGGCCAGCGGGCGGAGGCGGCGGCACTGCTCGCAGCCTCAGCCTCCCACCGGCTGCAGCTTCCCCTTCAGCCTGGACGACGACGGCCTCCGCACGTCGGACGTGTAGCTCAGAGCGTCGGTACCTGTTGTTGTTGTTGTTGTTGATGRTGATGATGATGAATGTGACTGGTACTGATGCTGTTCCCTGCCAATGAAGAGACTCTTGGAGCCCCCTGCTGGCCATGTAGCTGCTGTGCAGATGAAGGACGCAGCTGGAAGGAGGTGGACAAGGCTCGGTGTTTGTAGGACTGTGAAACGTTAGGATGGAGAGACTTCCTTTTGAAAACTTGAAAATTGTAATTTTGTAGAGTTGAAACTGATGGCACATGCTTTCAGCCTTTTGCACTTGACTCTTGTATCAGATTGGTTTCATCATCAGCTGCAACTTCCTGGTAGAAATCTTCTCAGCCGAGCATCTAAAGGCATTTTAACCATTGTTATCCATCTTCTTTAGGAACTTTTGAGTATGTATTTGAAATATATTTCACACTTGTTAGTTTCTGTTAGACCACACAGTGTTTCACTCATTCTCTTTATCAAAACGCACATTTTAAAGGAAAAAAAATCATCATTTACCTGTTAAGCATTGTATTCCTAACACCTGCAGTCTGTTGGCTCCATGGGGCCTTTTTATTACTTGGAGTTCAATAAAAACTGTGGTTTATTTTAAGGTTTTAGCTCAATACCAAGATAATGTTGCTGTGGTACAGATATAGTTGTAAAACATGCAAAGAAGCTCATTATGTGGTAAACTGCTTTTAGAAATGTGATTATCTCATTGCAGCATTATGTGGGAATTTTTGCCACTACTTTTGGTGTAATTCTGAACTTTGCATTTCATATTTTTACACTTATTTTTACTAGTTTTTATTTGAACGTTGCAGCAGATTACAGCTTTCTCACACATCTCACGCCACTGCTGCAGTTTCTTTCTTTTCCGTTCGCACTCGGTTGTAATTGTCCCACTCTTGTGCATTAAAACAATGCTTTGTATTTGATCTCGTTTTTGCTCTTTCTGATCAGCTCCAAAGCTTTTTTCCGATCACACGTCTCACACGCTGACATCTGGTGGCGCTCGAGTCCGGTTCCTTCTAAGAAACGGAGACCTTTAGGTGTTTCTGTCCCTATGAGGCAAAAAATAAGCAAACATTCAAAAGCTAACAGCAGGTTTGACCTTTGACCCTGTCACCTTAAACGCATGCTCCCCAAGAAAACTCAAGCATGAACTCATATGCCAGTCCCGTCACCAGAGGGTGTGTCAAGTGAAGTCTTTCACACGTCCGGCGCAAAGTCCATCAGGTAAAACGCCGAAAACTCTGTCGGCTTCAGCCGTCTGTCTTTAAATGCAGCTGCGGGGCAGTAAAATGTCTCCGTTGAACAGTTTAAAATTGTGTTCGGAGGTAGAAGAAAAGGCCCCGAGCGCTCATGAAATGTCAGCTGTGTAGAAATGGGTTTTCACTTTAGAAAGATTCCCTGCAGGAGCTGAGAGAAAACAAAGCAGAAACAAAGACAAGGGAAGTTTGAGGATTTAAAATAAAAAGTTAAACTAGATGTTGATTGGGGTTTAAGTTGACTTTAAGTCACTTTGTTCAACAACAACTAAACTATAGGCTGTCGTTCCTGAGCATGATGGAGGAAGGAAACATGGCGTCACACTGGAAGCCTTGGAGGTGTAACTCTTGTCCCTGCTTGCACAAAGATCAGCTAAATGTCAYGCAGCACTTCGGCGTGACGCCTGTGAGTGACAGCCATCTCTGAGGGCAGAGAGACGCTGCTGGTCTAAATGTTAATGTTCCCACATGGATGAGTCCACCTCGGTCTGAAGCTTTTAAATGTTAGAAACTCCTTTGCTCTCATGCTTTTGTTTTCACTCTGACCGAAGACGAACATGCAGAGAGCAACGTTTATGCATTTGTATGTGTCTGTAGTGTTGGTAAGATATCTCATCAACCAGAGGTTGGATTTGAATGAAACATTCAGGAAATTTGGCGTACATCTACATCTGATTGGCTTTAAGAGTCAACCAAATTCAAGATGGCTGCTACAGCCATGTGTTATAAAACACACATCATGTGTGTGGCTGAGAGTAATCCCCAACATTTACTCTTGAGGAATGACTGATAGGGCCAAATATGCTTTTGGCATATTTGAAGTCAACTGTTTGTCTGTTAGCAAAATTTCTCGTAGATAAATGGGCAGATTTTATTAGAAGAGTTAATAGTTTTGTGTAAAACTTAGTTTTTGCCATTGACAATGTCAGTCTGTTAGTAAAATGTCTCATGTATATATAGCGGGTAAAATAAGTATTGAAC
>NW_013952516.1:1135979-1142724 GCF_001266775.1 Austrofundulus limnaeus | reverse complement strand
GATTATTGTTATTATTGTTGTTGTTATAATAATGCAGAAACATGAGAAAATGTAGGTTCATTAGAATTAACCCTCGAGCCTCTGAGCATGCGCACAGAGCGCTCAGTGATGTCACTGAAAAATATTCCAAAAGTTGTTTTCTTGGGACTGGAGTCGTTTTATTTCATTTATTATTTTTTCCCCCTATTTCTGGCCAAAACAACAGAAATGAGGTTAATGATAAGATTAGGCTTATCAATAAAAAGCTGATGAAACTCCTGCAGAAATAAAAATAAAAGCAGAACTGAGGCCTGCAGTCTGCAGCTCGAAGGCCTGCTGCGCCACGAGGGTGAGTCTGATCAGTTCCCGTCCTGCTGTGTTGTTCAGGTCCATAACGGGGAAAGCAGAACCCGCCATGCCCGGCAGGCTCTACGTGCACCCGGACTCTCCTGCAACAGGAGCGCACTGGAGCCGCCAGCTGGTCTCCTTTCAGAAACTCAAACTCACCAACAACCACTTGGACCCGTTCGGACACGTGAGTCTGTCTTTGACTTAGTCTGAATGTGTTGGCGTGAATTTTATCAAACAAATGCTGTTTTTAACATTTTTCACTTTTTGTGACATGAACTATTTTACAGCTTCTGCTTAAATAATTCATATTATTTAAATCAGCACAAGATAAAATGTTTTATAACCCACACTTATGATCATTAGAATGATTCTGTTTTATTCATTTTAATTGCACCTGTAAATATTTTGCATTTGAGTGACACAATAAGTGCACATAAAAGTGAAATATAAAAAGTGTTGAGAACATTTAGAATAATTTAAAAGAGAAAAAAAAACAATCTTATAATGAGTGTTTAATATCTAAACTAGTTAAATAATAGATTTGGTTTGGAAAGGAATATTTGTAGTTCAAAAAGATCTCTGTCCTTAGATGAAATTGATAAAAACATAAATTGTCATTGGCTGGACTGAATGTAAAAACAAAACTTGTGTCTCCTGCAGAGACACAACAGCTGAGTTCTGATTGGCTAACACACAACTGTCATTATCCTCATGCAACTGATCCATATTTTGAAATATTTATAGCTTTTTAATAATTTATTAATTCACTGACCAGATAGTTTGAGATCATCTGACAAATTCGGCCCAGGAACCACCAGTTGATTCCTGCTCTATAAAACAGAAACATYGTTTACACTCAACAAGGTTATTTAATTTGTCTTCTAATAAACGTTATCTGAAGGCCAGCTACTTAGTCTATTATTAACTCAGTGAAAAACATTAATGTAATCATGTTAAGTTCACGATACATGCATGAAAAAGATGAGAACCTGTAACTTTGTGGACAAATACAGACAAAATCAGCTTTTCAGGCTTTTCAAATTAGAGATAATAACTTCAGTGAGTCCAAAGTCAATTAACTCATGCATGTCACCAGCGGACATGTCCCTAAGATTAAACTGAGCCCTGTGGATAAACAGACGGGCTTAGATCGGTGCGTGCACACACAGACACTGATCTAATTAAAAACTTCTTGGAGACTGTGTGTCAGGGCTGTGAAAAATGCTTCAGACTCATTCATTGTCATCRGAGGCCAGTCCAAAACCAAACTGTACATTTAACAGAAATAGTTAGACAAATAAAAGATAATTTTTGAGAAGTTGCTTTAAGACCATCATGCACAAAAATCTGTAGCTTCTTTCTTCCCAACTTCCTTTCTGATCCAACTAATGAGTCCAAAAGGATGCAGGATTAATCAGAAACAGCAGCAAGTAAATCAGAAAGCTAAAGAATCCTGATCAGTCCAGTCCAGTCCGGTCCAGCAGCAGGACGTGCTGATGTGTTTCTGGAAGCCCATTAAGTCTCTGATCTCTCTGTGTTCTGCAGATAATACTGAACTCCATGCACAAATACCAGCCTCGACTCCACATYGTCAAAGCGGATGAAAACAACGGCTTTGGCTCAAAAAACACTGCTTTCTGCACTCACGTCTTCCCAGAAACGGCCTTTATTGCAGTGACGTCCTATCAGAACCATAAGGTGAGGGAGGCGCAGCACTGTTTAACAGAGAAACTTCAGACCTTTTAGAGCTGAAAACTRTGTGTTGTACAGCTTCACAGCACAAACTTTGTACTTTGTATCTTTTTATACTAGTTCTTACTTGATGTTTGCATAAGTGAAGAAATTCCTTCTCTCTCTTTCTCTCTGTATGTGTGTGTGTGTGTGTNGTGTGTGTGTGTGTGTGTGTGTGTGTGTGTGTGTGTGTGTGTGTGTGTGTGTGTGTGTGTACAATCTGTGTTTTCATGTTCCTGTGAGTGTTGGTCTCTAACGACCTGTTTCTGTCCCTTGATCTTGGCTGATCTGGTTTTTCCTGACATCCTCTAAAGACAGATTGTTCGTTCTTTGAGCCGCTCGGCTGATTGATTTCTCAGACACTCTGACTTTTACCCCGTTTCACTTTCACAGAAAATAAAAACCTAAAACACAATCAGGCAGAAAAAGTTCACCAAAGCAAAATAAGCAAAAAATAATTCTACAACTATTTTAGTTCATTTTCAGAGTCAAGATGAATGAAACTAAAAGTCAACGAAGTTCATTGTCTTTATTTTATTGTCCCATTTTTTAACTGGACAAATAAAACAAATAATTAAATTAACTAACTAATAAATATCTAATAATAGAATTTCCCTCACTATACTGTAGCTTATATGTTACAAAAATGTATTTGAACAAACTACTACTTCATTATTTATATTTATTAGTTTAATTGTAATCTCAGCATTATAAATTTGTAAAAATTGTAATGACTATTATTGATTTATTTTTTAAAATACAACTACTTTTGTGTCAATATGTAAAAATACTATTACATATTATATTTTAACAATGCATATTATTAGTCACCATAAGAGTAGTGCTATTCAGAGGTAAATTTCTGAGCTATTTTTGTCTTTATTTTCATTTAATGGACAATAGATAAATATAGTTAGTTCTTGGACAGGTGTTACCCTTATTATAAAAACAACTGAAATTATTATTTTCCATCCTGCAAAAGAACTAACTTTAGCATCTGTGTTTAAATATTATTAGGAGAATATGAAAATATTAATATACTTTTTGCAGAAAATAAAGCTCTCGGTGCAGTGTGCACTTTAGCAAAGACAGTCTGTGTTTTCGGCCCTTCAAAGTTTGTTTAGAGGTGAACTTTGGCCCACTCCTCCGCTGTGTGATAAACCGGGTCCTCAGCCAAATGAAGTCTCTCAAACGGCAAAACTTTTCCTCCATGACATCACTGAGAAACATTTGAGGGCTTTAACATCAAAGCTCAAAGCTCCGGGCCTCTAAAAGCCTCGGCCTGAACCCCTTAAAGCCTGTGACTGTTTGGTTAAACAGTTTATTCTGTGTCAGCTGGTGTGAACGCCGTGCTGCTCAGTCAGGAGCGGCGGCAGCTGTGCAGAGCTCTGCTGCGAACATCTGCACCACCTCTKATTGATCTTAACACTAAACAATCAATGAAGAGAGAATGGCTTCATGCATTTATGATGCTGTTTGTGTTCGATTCTGCACGCGTTCTTCGGTTTGATCTAAAGGTTTGCTGTATTTCTGTTTCCAGATCACTCAGCTGAAGATAGAGAATAATCCTTTTGCTAAAGGGTTCAGAGGCAGCGACGACAACGAGCTGCATCGCATGGCCAAGCTTCAGGGGTGAGTGAAGCCTTGATTGTGAGCGTCCACTTTCTGCATATTTGGGATCTTTTAGGCCTTTTCTACCTCCTTCAACGAGGGGGGGCAGAGCTAGAGGGGTGGCCCCCGTCTACCCCAAAAACCTGATAAAACCTGATTTGGTTTGTGTGTACTTTTTGCAAAAACACGTTTTATATCATGTTGAACAATTTTAATTAAATAAAATCTAAAATATTTTTCACTCGTAGATCCTGTGTGTGCTTGAGTTTGCAGAAGGTATTTCCAATTTGTGAGTCTTGATCAAAAAGAAAATATAAATAGGTCCTCTGGACGGGTTCTTCTTTAGTGAAACATTTCGTCTGTCCTCCAAGAGACTTCTTCAGTCTGATGAGTTTCAGTTGAAACTCAGCCTTAAAAGCACTGCCTCCACATGGACAAACAGGTTAGTCACATGCAAAATAGAGCCATCGACTAACAATAGGCTTGATTGGCTCTATTGTTCATAGAGGGTCATGTGCCCCATCACCTGACCCGTGTCGTGTTATGTGAATGTAGTGAATGCAAGCGGGGGTTTAACATCCCTTTGTTTTTGTCCCTCTTTGTGTTGGGATCATTGGGGCCCTGATTCACACCTTTGGTTCACAGGTGGCTGAGTCATACTTGCAATGACAGCGTTGTAGGCGGAGTCTTGATGTTCACTAACATTAGTGTGGGTGTGTGAGACAGACAGACTGAGAAAGTTGGATAAATAGAGAAATACATATTGGTTATTATTATGTTCCTTATAGGCACCAGTTTCAATAAACAGAATGATTTCCTTCATCTGTGTTCACCCTCCAGAGTAGAGATGGTACCAAAACTGTATTTTTTCAGAACCGGTGCCACGTGATTAATTTTGACCGGATCGACAAGCTTCAGTTTTAACGGTACCGGAGTAGCAGAAACCTCACATGCTGCCTTGTTTAGATTTTAGTCCCAAAACAATCTCTCTTTTCCTCTCTCACCTCTGCCTTGTTGCCAGGCTCGGCATGAAGTGGAGTAGCTGGTATATGTGAACTGCATGCGCTAACGACAGAAAAAAGGCATCAGCTTGGTGTTCACAGAAGTAGCCYGTGGATGCTACATGCTAGCTTGTGGAATCTGAAATTGTGCAATTAGATCCGATTTAAATAATTATCTGACACATTTGTTCAGTTTAGTGTTTACATTTTAACCTGCCTGCAGAATTTTAGTTTTGTAACAAATCGATGTGCTAAAACTAAGGAATCGATCGACTAACTTTATTTAATACGGTCYGCGACGCCTCGACGTTACTACCGTATGTTTCTGTGGAGTCTCAGTCATCCAGGACATGGAAAATAAAAAKAACAAAGACGAAAACTTCAGTTCCGTAGCTGAAGACGTGTGGAGCTACAAGATTTAAACTGCATGACCCAAGGTTAGATGTGACAAAAGGGGCAGCGGAGTCGACTCTGAAAACACGGTGACATCATTTTCGTCATAAAACTGCGACAATCTGAGCTGATTTCGGCAGTTCGGAGGGAGTGTGAAGTAGGCTTTTTCTGGCATGAAAAATACCAACATGTTTTCTGTTTTTAATTCCACATAAAAGCATCAATAAAAGTACAAGTAAAATACCAGATTGATTAGCAATATCAGTAAAAGTAGCAGTACTGATAAAATCAATACAAACAACAGACCCTGGCCACCCTTCTACCGCCACTTCCATAAAAGTCTAGCTCCACACTGGAGGGTGGACGGCTCTTATGATGGTGTGCGTATGGTCTAAGGCAGCAGGATGAAAGTTGCAGAAAGTGATGTGAGCTGTTGTCACCCGAAGGTGGACCACTAAGTGAAAAGCAGCTCCCGCGCCGCATTGATGAACACATATCTGCAGGTCTTTTAGGCCGTGGCTGCTGATCAGCTACATTCAAGCGGCTCAGATAGACACTGCTAAAGGAAAAGGAGAGGAAACGAAACATGCGAGGAACAGAGGACATAGATGCAGCCTCCTTGTTTGTTTTTGGTGGGGTTTTTTTCATGTTGCGGTGTTGTCGAGGAGAGCAGAGGAGAGTCTATCTGATGTGACACATGGATGGATGTTTATTTTTAGAGCGCCGAATTATCTCACAACAGCGCTGGCTGTGAATGTGTGCGTGTGTGTGTGTGTGTTTCACTGCAGGACTCAGGGAGATGTGGCTTGTCTCCTACATACCACAAAGTTCACCAAGAGGGCAGCAAGAGCAGGAAAAGAAATCAGAGCTGAAAGGTTGTGGAATATCTAAGTAGATGTGATGAAAGCGAGGAAACAAGAAATTTATCCCCAAAAAAAGCAACATATTTATAGAAACTTAGCTGTTAAAAAAATGCACAGAAATGTCAAATAATAGTAATTTCTCTACCTCTGTGTGTTTCAGGAAGGATTACCCCGTCGTGCCTCGCAGTACCGTTCGTCAGAAAGCTTGCTCTGCCGCAAGCCCCTTCAGTGGGGAGAGTCGGGGTCTGCGRAGCTCCCCTGAAGCCGTGGGGTCCCCCTACAGCTGCGAAGATGGCTTGACCGGCGGCAGCCCTCAGGAGCTGCTGGGCSCTCCACCAACACACTTCAGCCACTCCCATCCACACCTGCAGGCCGGCCCGCCGCAGGTTTACTCCTGYAGCAAGAGGAAAGGTAATTTGCTACGTTCGTTTAATTCTTTGATCTAAAAATAAAATGATCATGGTGCATTCAAGGATGTTTCATCAGCTAAGATTRCAAAGTCCATTAAACAGAAAGAATCAATAATGATGGTAGTGATGAATGCAAGRTTTTAAAGTGGCTGTTTTCTTACATTATTGCTTATTATAATAAGTTAAATTCATGAGTCGTTTAAGAAAAAAAGATGCCCGATAGACACATTTTTATCAATCTAGTTTTTTTGTTGTTACAATAATTGTGTATTTGCAAATCTAATTAGCATCAGATTTACAAGGACGGCAGCTGGATGATGACATATTTTAATTTCTTTTGGCATTAAGATACTTTTATCATAAGTAGAAAAAAAAACTATTTCACATGACAGAAAGTGAACATTTT
>NW_013952516.1:1131299-1135007 GCF_001266775.1 Austrofundulus limnaeus | reverse complement strand
TGTGTGTGTGTGTGTGTGTGTGTGTGTGTGTGTGTGGCCTTGTTTTTGCTACTTGGTGGGGACAAGTTTTTTCAGGAGAATGCAGCCTCGTGGGGACTGTATGCTCTTTGTGGGGACCAAAGCCCAGCCCTCACGACTTCGGAGGCTGATTTTGGGTGGAGGGGTTGGCTTTAGGTGTGAATTGAGTTTAGGTTAATTTTAGGGGAAATGGTTAGGATATAAAATTTAAAAAAAAAGAATGGAAGTCAATGGAAAGTCCCAACAAGGATAGAGAGATATAGTAGGTGTTTGTGTGTGTGGGCACGTTTTTGCTACATCGTGGGAACCATCTTCCATAAAAAGGTAGCCTCGTGGCGACCCAATGTGCCTGGTCCCCACGGGTACGGATGCTAATTTTGGGTGGGGGTGTTAGGTTTAGGACCACCTGTGAGGTTAATTTTAGGGAAAATGGTCAGGGTTAGGTTATATAATTACTAGAAAATGAATGGAAGTCAATCCACGGTCCCCACAGGGATACAAAAACAAACCTGCCTGTGTGTGTGTCTGTGAATGGCACGAGTTGATACACTTTCTAACGTTTTGTATAACTGCTGAAATGGCAGCGAAATAAAACATAATTACTTCTCTCAGTTCAGTGTCCTGACACGAAAACAGAAGATTTGAAACCCGTTTTTAAAAACTATAAATCAGGTTATTCAGTAATGTGATAAGATATTGGACAGTGATATAAATACTAATTTGAATAATTTTTTTCTTTTTAATTTCCAACAGTTTGATCCAACCAACATGTCTGCACGAACCATAATTAGAATATAATAGCTTTTCCTTTACATCCAAAATAATTGTCACTGATGATAAGTATCAGTAAGAAGAATAACGTGTGTGAAATGTGTAGCATGCAGGTTAATCTGTGATTTTCATATGCTTTTGTAATCTTGAAATGCTCAGTTTTGGTCCATGCCCTGCATCACTCCACCAAACTCATCAGATTGCATCAAAACACTGTAATTCYTTCTTTATCTTCATTTGTATATTTAGTTTTGTTCTTGAGAAGTGGAGAAGCATTAACTTTTAGTTTTTTGTTTTTGGAAAAAAAAGGTCAAATGAACACATTTCTCTGTCTGTCTGCAGCTGAAGAGAACTGCTCTTCAAGAAGCCACCACACGTACAAGAAACCCTTCCCTGATGGCTCGCCGAGTGACGAGGACTCCTACTATCACCCCTCCTCCTACCCCCCTCCTCCTCACCCGGGCTTATCCAACCTCCCTGCTTTGGGTCTCACCAACTCTCCCTACAGCTCCGACCTGGGACAGCGTCAGGCCTGCATGTTTGCGGGCTCGGAGCCCAGAATGGATGAATTTAGCTGCGCGTCTTGGTCGTACACCTGCCCGCTTCCAACCACCATCGCCCCCATGGAGCCCTACCCGCCTTACACCCCTCACCCCCCTTACAGCTCCAGCCCTCAGGGCTCCCGGCTCAGTGTTTTAGCCCACCAGAGCTCGTCGCCGCTGGGGGAGCACATCGTTGCCCACGATCCCTATCAGAGCCAGAGCTCCGGACTTCATTCTCAGAGCTCCCACAACCTTCACGGCAGGCATCTGGGCTCTCCTCTCCGGGAGTATCCTCGCTACACCCCTAATCTGTCACCGCCCCTCTACCAAACCCTAGACACTCACGCACACATAAGGTGTGGAGTCCCAGAGTGGAGTGCAGCCTCCTAACTAAACCAGAAAACAAACGCGAAAAATGAATGGAATTAAGAAAAAAATCACTTAGCCCTCTTTCTGCTCTTCTTAGACATGCTGAACTGTGTACAGACTGAATACTTTTGTAAAGTTCTTTTTGTAAAGCGTGTGTTTCGTGCAAAGATCTAGTGTTTATTTCCTCTGCTGAGTGGAGCTGTGGACCATTAAGACCTGAACTTGGACATTGATGATGCTCTGGAAAAAAAAAAGGTGGCTCCTTCCAAGCAGCACAGTGAACATTGTTGTATTTTGGAAGCTGAATGACTGATGTCATCCAGACTGTTTGCACTGTGAGCCGCTTTAAGGCCTGAACATGAGCAGCACTGTGCTCTTTCTCTCTCTCTGATCCTGAAGGATGCAAACTGTGATCCCCATCAGACAGCTCCATTTATCATTTCTCTGAACAGAACCCAAGGGAGACGTTTTCCTCCTCACGTTCAGTCTCAATGAAGAAGAAAAGGCCATTTGTGTGTGTGTGTGTGTGTGTGTGTGTGTGTGTGTGTGTGTGTGTGTGTGNGTGTGTGTGTGTGTGTGTGTGTGTGTGTGTGTGTGTGTGTGTGTGTGTGTGCATGCAAAGCCTCTGTCAGCTCAGTTCAAGGAAGCTGAGAGTTCATTTCCAACGAGACGAGCTGCAGGCGCCGCGCCATTGAGATAAACACTTTGTTTAGAACACGYGCCACGAGGCGGCGAGACCTGCAAACATGATTTCCGGTGCATTCTGGGTAAATGCACAACTCAGCGTCACACAGCTGTCACTGCTGTCCTCTCAGTCACCCCCCGCGTCCGACCAATCAGCCTCCTCTGTTTACGGAGAAGCAGCCAATGAAGGCTCGGGTCCGATTTATGCCCTGTTGACCAGTCAAAGTGGCAGTGTGTGTGTGTGTGTTTGTGTGCGTGTGTGTTTGTGTGCGTGTGTGTTTGTGTGCGTGTGTGTGTCGACCCATTTTTGTTTGTGTGTGAATTATTCATAAGTCTGCGGTTGATCTCTGACGTGAGGATTTCTCAGCAGCAGAAATGAATGTGAGGATGTTAAACTTTTATTGGCCAACAAGAGGTCAAATTTATTTTGAAGCTAAAATAAACTCATTATTTCTGATTATTTCAAGTACTTGTACTAAACTGTAAAAAAAAAGCATTTGTACCTTTTTTTTTTTTCCCTGAGAAAACAGACAACTTGGGTTTATTTTTTGAGTGGCAGTTCATATTTATCTAACCTGGTGTTTCTACAGGGTGCTTAGAAAGCAACATAAAGGTCCTTATCATTCCTTATTCTGTATTTTATTTGTGTGTGTGTGTGTGTGTGTGTGTTTGTGTGTGTGTGTGTGCGTGTGTGTGCGTGTGTGTGTGTGTGTGGCAGTGTTAATGTCAGCATTGTTCTTGCTCATAGTATTTATTACTCTAGGTTTGTAAATGTCGTTACCTTGTGCAACAGGATGATTGTTCAGATACGTATGTTTGTTTTGATTTGAGGGTTTATCTCCAGTRTCACTCTCCATTCCAAAGTGGTGATCAATAGTTGTGACAAACAGACAAAATGTTCCTGTTTTATGGACAAATATAATAAAATAAAAGGGATTTATAAACAGAAGTTGAATAAACTTTTCTAGACAGAGCTGGTTGGTTCGTTTGTTCCCCTTTGATGCAGTAAAGATGACTGATGTTCTCAGTGAGTTATTTAAAGAGCGTTCAGCACCTCAGGAGTGGAAACTCTTTTAAGTGCAGCAGTGCTCTTTTATCGGGTTAAATGCATGTATGAATCTGAAGGAGCTGATAAGACGTGAGTCAGCAGGGCTGCGTCGGTGTGAACCTCGCTGCCTGACGGACCTCAGGGTCTTGCAGAGTGGTCTGGATGTGCTGTGCATACCTCGTCCTCTAATCTCTGACAGGTTGTTTGGCATCTCAGATCTCCAGCAGCTGGACCGTCTCAACCTGCTGCCCACAGAGGGGAGGGCTTTTTCAGAAT
>NW_013952516.1:1128858-1130773 GCF_001266775.1 Austrofundulus limnaeus | reverse complement strand
GGCTAGATTCCTCTTCAGAGTGCTATTTGCCATTCTTCAAATCTAACATGTTTTTGCCTTTCTCTCATGAAAACCTTTTTTTATTTGCCTCTCGTACCTTTTTGTTGTTTTCCAAACCGATCTATTTAAGAGGAAAAAACACCTCCTTTTTTTGTTCTTGAACATTTAAGTAATTTACATCATGATTATGTGTCTGTTGAGGTTTTTCCACTCCATTCATTACAGGCTCCGTTTCTCTTTCTTCCCCTCCATCTCTCTCCTACACCACGAGGTCAGAGGTTAAGCAGGCACCTCTTCAGAGGCTCTCTTCCTCCTTAACCCTTCGTCTCCAGACAAACTTATTCCAGAACAAGGAGGGGAAAACAATGCCAGGTGCTTCCAGCTTTAAACGGCAGTGGTTTTTAAGCTTTCTCATGCAGTGGGAGTGACTAAATCTTTGGGTGAAGTGGTTATAATATTAATGTGACGAAAGGATCTTAATCTATTAGAGCAGGACTTTGTCAAACACTCTTGTTGGAGAGTGGATTTAATAGATTTCTTTATGTTCAAAAAGCCACTAGTTCAACATAAACCCTCTCATCCAGCCATGCACCAGTTTCTAATTCAAAACTTGTCTTATTTTATCCTATGCACAGACCTTATAATCCAAGTAACCAGGCAAACGTGCATGAATGCTGCTCATTTTGGCTTCAGACTCATGTTTTTAGGGTCTCGAGTGGCCAAATGTTAAATATTCTTCCCAGCTGTGCAGAGCAATTTCTTTTACAAGGAAGGCTTGGAAAAAGCTTTTCTCATTACAGCCCCCAACTATTTGTTTGATTGTATAAATTGGAGTCGGTTGCAAAATTCTGAGAGGCATTTGTGTGATGTCCTGCATTAGTGATGTCATTTTGTGTGGAATAAGTGGTCTGAGATGGAGCGTAATTGGAAAAGATGATTATGGTCCGCGTCCATCGCTCTGACGGCGCTTCGTCTGGGTGGGAGGAAACGGGGCCAGAGCCGCGTCTTTTCGAGCTGCCACGGCTCATAAAAATACAAAGTTGCACCGGAGCATAAGCTGAGGGAAACGTTTGTCCACACTTTTAAAACACCTGGAAGAATAAACATTTCTTGGGTATTTTTTGTGTTTAAGTAGATTGTCAGAACTTCCTGACACTTCGAAGTCTCATCAATTGATTGTAAGATCTGTTTTGAACATTTTCCTACCAGTTGAGGTCAAATCAAGTCACAGTTAGCTAGCCTTAGCCAACACAAAGTGGCTATAACGCAGTCAAAATGAGAGATATAGAGCTAAAGATTAAAGTGGTAGTAGCTGAGACTCATCCTCAACATATGCTTTGAACAATAACACGAGATGTTGCTTAACGTCATTTACTTTTAAACCACTGTGTCCTTTCATAAGATGATTTCAGTTTGAAACACTGCAGCAGGGAGCAGAAGACCATCCTTAAAGGAACGCCAGGCCTTTAATTGTAGTCATTGTTTGAAAGTACATCTTTGTAAAATTGATTCATAAATGCAAAAATCCTGCTTCCATTTATGGGTTTATTTATAATAACAATCAGTGAGTGCTGTGTGGCACTAAGAGGATGGCACAACGGCAATACAATCATGTCAAACAATAGATGTGTAGCTATTACATATGGTTAACAGAGTAGGTTGGTGGAGGTTTATTTGAATGGTACTATCCATCCTCGTTGGTATTTAAAAGCCACAAGAAAGGCCTAATGCTGTTAAGGACGGTATAGTAACAAGACTCAGACTCAAGCTAATTTTCCCTAAATGAGAGTTTATGGCTGAAACAGCCCTGAAATCACTGAAGTAGATCTTAATATGAGCATAAGGGCTGTCAGGGATAATAGGCAAAGTAGGGGAGAGAGAGAGAGAGAGAGAGAGAGAGAGAGAGAGAGAGAGA
>NW_013952516.1:1127061-1128817 GCF_001266775.1 Austrofundulus limnaeus | reverse complement strand
GAGAGAGAGAGAGAGAGAGAGAGAGAGAGAGAGAGAGAGAGAGAGAGAGAGAGAGAGAGATCGTCTCAAAGACAAAGGGGAAGGTCAAGGGTCAAACTAACAGCAGACTGACTGGTCCAGGGTCAGAGGGCTTCAGCTAACCTGATCAGTGATGGTTGTTCATCTAAGAACCATCGTCCTGTTATTTTCCTCGGTGTTAAACTCTTACTTTTAGAACAACTCAACAAATCAGAAATGTTTTACTGGTTTCACAGATTTATCTAAATCAGAGGTCCTCAAACTGGGGTCCCAGGACCCCTAGGGGTCCGTGAGCCATGTCTCGGGGGTCTTAAAAAATTTCAATAAATTGTTAATTTGTTTTTTAATGCATTTAAGGAATAATGCACTTGTAAAAAAAACATACTAAACCAAACAAAAAACATTACCATGGCATTTAGGGGTTAAATAACAGTAAATTATTTAGAATTAAAAGCATGGGGTTTATGAGTGGGTTCCCTGGAATTTTTTCACCCTTGTAAGGGGTCCCCAGACCCTAAAACTTTGAGAACCACTAATCTAAATAAACTAGAGAACTTGTGTTTTCTGCCCAATAAAATTTGCTTAAACTGATTTGCAAAGAAGCAGAACACTGGCTAAAACCTAATAGAAAGAAAATAGTTAACTATTTACAATAAGCTAGCTAAAAAATAACATATTGGTAGCTGAAAGCTATATATGTAGCAAAAGAGCAGCTAAAAACTCAGATTAACAAAAGGCTAGTTAAAAGCTAAAGAAGATTGAAATAGAGCCAATATGCTGAAGCAGATTTCAGAGCATAATGTTTTACGGGGAACTAAAACGATTTCATATTTTTTTGTGGAAAATATGTGTAAATCAATTTTGAAATGAATAATGAATGAAACAAAAGTCAWAGTGCCCATCTCCTTAATGAGGGAACATATTTTTAATAGCTAGAATAGCACAAAGTACGTAAATAAGATTGGAAAATAATGTAAGAAAAACAAAACAAAACAGGAACTGTGTGAATATTGAATTAGTCTAATTCAGATTAAAAAAGGATTCTTGTGTTTTAACTCCAAACATTTTATCAAAGTGGAAGAGCTGCAGCCAAACACACAACCGTATGAAAGAGACCTGGGTGCTTCCACAGTGGGTGGTGTTGGGGGGTTCAAGCCATTGTGGAGCCAGTGTCCCTTCAGATTACAGCCAGAGGACTGAAGAGGCATGCTAATCCTGCACACACACACACACACACACACACACACACACACACACACACACACACACACACACACACACACACACACGCACTGGTTCAAGCATACGGTGTATTAGAGACAAAGAGATGTGTACACACATCACAAACTGATTCTGACACACACACAAACTCATTCAATCAAGACCTGACCTCATGTGCTGCGTCCAGACTGGACACACAATCATGATATCAGTAGCAGGACATCACATCTCTGCTGTCCATCATCGGGTCTATGTGGTCACTGCCAGCAGACACACACTTTTCTGATTTTGAACAAAAGAATGTGGTCGCTCCTGAGCTTGAGCTGAAAACGAGACGAGAAGAATCAGTTTGTAGAAGATATTCAGACCTCATCAAGACAATTTACTGGTGTTTAAGTTGTGTTATTGGTTGTTTTTTTGATCTACGTATCTATCTATCTATCTATCTATCTATCTATCTATCTATCTATCTATCTATCTATCTATCTATCTATCTATCTATCTATCTATCTATCTA
>NW_013952516.1:1101448-1126927 GCF_001266775.1 Austrofundulus limnaeus | reverse complement strand
GTCTGTCTGTCTGTCTGTCTGTCTGTCTGTCTGTCTGTCTGTCTGTCTGTCTGTCTGTCTGTCTGTCTGTAATAAAGTAGTCAATCTTTTTTTCTTTAAAGCATATTTTATTAGAACAAATCATAGCAAACTTAATAGTGAATACTGACAAAAATGTCTAGTAAACTATGTAAAAATGTTTTGGACCTTTTTAAAWATAAAATAGTCTTTTGGCCTTTTGCCGTTGACTGAAACAGACCTGAGAAAGGAACTGAATCATTTGAGCTGTTCCAACTGTGGTTTTTTCGACATCAGGAAGCATATTAGATTTCTGAATGTAAAACTGCTTTAAAGATTAAATGTTTTCACTAGAAAAGGAAAAGGCAATAACAAAATATCATTGAAAGATACCTAGAAGATGCTAAATATAGCTATACTTTATGTTTTTGGGTTCAGAGGGATTTTTCTTAACATATGCAGCACCTTCAGACGGGGAAACATTGTGTTTTGATTTCAGAGTGTGAGAGTTGAGATGAAGGTGACGTCATCATTTTGTCCAATCCGAAACAAGAATTGATCACCACCTCTTTTCAGAATAAAAGTTGTGATGTGTCTTTAATCTTAGATTTTAAGGCTTCCATACTTATTTCATAAAAAGATGTTTAGTAAAATTAATCTAAACTTCTCTTTCTGGATATGTTATGAAAAGTGTTTTATTTTTTGCTTGTTTAGATGTAAGTTTTACCACAGCATCTCCTGCCATGCTCCCTCTCCTCATCTCACTGCATCCTCGCTCAGAGATGCTGCCACTCGCGTACAAACATGTTTGCAAACAGCTCGAACATGAACCCCGCTGTGAGACAAACACAAACATCAATAAACAAACAAATCCGCTCGCGCGCACATGACACTCACTCGGCCTGCTGTCAGGGTCCCATTGTTTGCCACGGGCAGCGTTGTTTGGCTCATATTCAGTGCTTTTTCTGTGTTCTTGTCTCATTATTTATATATGGTGTCAGAGAGTCGCTGGCCTCACTGTCTGACAAGGCATTAGCATAAACACAACCTTCCTCTCAGTATCTGTTTTACATCCCGCTGTTGACCTTAAATTATGCATGTACAAATGTTTGTTACCTCTTTACCCGGGTGTGTGTGCAATCTAGGGTGAAAGGGGGGAAAAAAGGCTTTTGCAATTTTAACATATTGCAATAATCCAGATGTGAGTTTAGAAACAAAAGCAGAACTAAACTTTACGACCTGAAACCTCTTAAATGAATGAAAATCAAACAAAGTTGTCAACTCTAAAGACCTTCAGAGCTCATAAAAAGAAATTAGAAGAACGTCTTTGGCAACCAAAACATCAGGGAGACATTTTCTCTAAAAAAAAGTAATAAAATAAAATAAAAAACAACAAGAAGATCCTTCTGTCTGCTTTATGACAACAAAAGGAAGTTTCATTATCAGAAACTCCTGTCACCTGTGTGTTTCAGTGGAAAGTGCAGCTTTATTTGGCACCTGAATGTGATCAGACGTGCAATTTACGACTTCACATCTTCAACCTGTGTTTTTTCCTCCAAACATTAATCATGACACTATTAAAAGAGATCAGTKTTTATGTGGGATTCTGCAGAAAGTCATGAACAATTAGTATCTAACCTGATCTAGACACGTCTGAATGATCTCAGATTGGAGAAATAAAGCCTAGTTCTGATGAAAGTAAATGGCTCTTTCTTCTTTCAGTTGCTCCCTTCTGCAGGGACTATCATAGTGAGCACACTCACATGAAAGATTTGATTGTTTTACCCTGGACGTCCCTCCTGACACAACCTGGATTTGAACCTGCAGCCTCAGGATTATAAGCACTGACCACACTACTTTATCAATGAATGTGATGTTTGAACCCTGTGAACCACCTTATTGCTTTGTGCTCTGACATAATTCCTTTGTTTTCTGCAAGTGTTGCTCATAAACAACAATATAAGGATTAAAAGATGGGATGGGTTTATTTTCTGTCTGCACTGATTTTACACAGGATTAATCTGTTAATCTGCTTGATTTCTTCACATTGTCCCACAGGTAGGTGGGCTACCACAGAAACACGTTTGTTAAAAACTGACAGCATCCTTAACAAACTCCTCATACTAACTGTGAAGTGCAGTGGTGGAGTCAGTCATCTTGGGTTGGGTTTATTTGCAGCCACAGGAATTCTGTGGCCTGCAGTGATTGAGCTGAACTTCTCTGCAAACCAAAGTGTTCAAGAATCAAAGTGCCGGTCATTCATACAATAAATGACTCATGGGTCAAATTAGGCCGTTTGCAAAAAACAATGATCAAAAACTCAGCAGCAAATGCACAACAGATGTGTGTAAAAAGAAAAKAATCTGTTTAAATATCAGTTATTAATCCTGAATACCTTCTTAATAACACAATGTGCAAAAAATAAACAAATCAGAGTCATCGTTATTTTCACACAAGGCCACATTTTTTTCCTACTATTTGATGTATGGTTTTAAGATTAGTTTTTAATTTATCCAATGCTGAGAGCCTACAACAGAAATGTTTATGTATAAATAAAATGGGTTACATTAAAGTTAATGAATATGGATGTTACCTGTTTTATTTATTATTATTATTATTATTATTATTATTATTATTATTATTATTAATCTATGCATAGCATTAGTTTCAGCTAGACTCTGACCTTTTAATCTTTCTTTCCTTGTCCTCTTCAGCTGATAAAAGGTCTGTTCATRTTGACATGGGTGTGATACCTCCGTCTCCTCAGCCTCACACCTCCTGAAACAACACACTTTTATTCCATTAGTAATAATAAATTTAGTCTGTGTGCATCCCTTTCTTTAAAAATGGATAAAGCAGCATCTCTGCCTGTTGTTTTCCCCTTCATTGAGTTAAGGAGAAGCTCTTCTTTTCCATAAAATTCATTTGTGTGTGTGTGTGTGTGGGGTGGGGGGGGGGTCGTCATATTTCCATGTGATGCATTTCTCTGGTTCTGCTAATGTCAGCGTCACTGTTTTTAACACAGCCAGGAGTCATTGTGTAAAAATAACGGCACACAACATTTCCATTAAGTGGACAGAGGCCACCTTGACGTGTCTCTGTGTGGCGGCATCACATCACCGTGAACATAAAAACACATACCTACCATTCATGTGCTTCCAAATAATCCTCAGATAACAGAATATTTTTTGAACAAATTCGAGGCAAAAACTCAAAGAAGTCTTTGATTTTTTTTAGCAGTCTGCAGAAGATACTGAAGTTTTGACCAATGAAACATGGACTAAAATATCTCAAGTTCTATTTGGTGTCATCTTATTGCTTGTTGTTTTTGGTGTTGTTCAAATTTTCTGATTTTTTTAAGACAAGGTTATGAACAATCAAATATTCACAAAGTTTTATTCTGTTTAGATTAATAAAGCAACAACTAAAAATCAAAAAGGGTTGCTGCTTCTTATAATGAACCATGCAAACTCTATTTACAGTAAGTTGCTGTTAAATTTGCATTGTATGGTTGCATAAATACTGTAGAGTGTCTCTGTCAGTATTTACTAAATGTATACATATGAAAAGGCATATTTTAATATAAATGAACTCACTTAATAATCAATAGATGTTGATTAAAATATTTGTAAATTTTGATTTGTGTGCATGTGTTGCCTTGAACTTAAAAAGGATCTATTATCCCATAAACCTGCATTTTAATAAATAATTTTAGCTGCAACTTGTTGAAGTGCCAACACCTAAAACTATAGATTAGCCATGATGATACCTGTGTATCATCATCCTCATCATCATAAAACATTCTGTCATGATCTTATCAAAGAGAAACAGAAAAGTGTTAAATTAGACTGTATCACACATGATACCAATGAACACCTGAAGGACACACACACACACACACACACACACACACACACACACACACACAGAGAGAGAGAGAGACTTGTACAAGAAACTATTTTTCCTGGGCAATAAAAAAAACTGATCCTAATCTGCTTATCTTTTCTTCTGAAGTGTCCTCCAAAAAATAAAAGCTTTAGAGTTGGACCAGCTGCCAAGGTGACCAAGAACTTCTTCTCATATCCAAATCTGGGTACAAGGTGACCAAAGTTGCAAAAGTACAACTTGGCAGACGTACAAATGAACATAAAGAATCTAAAGTCCTGTTTAAAAAAAGGCTAAATTGAGTCAGTTCTAAAACTGAGAACCTATTTGGACTGTCAGGGTTTGATGAGTGACAGGTAATTGCTGAGTAACTGCACTTAAATTGGCTCATTTTGCAAATGTCTTGAAGTGAGATCTTTCTTTTTTTGAAGCCTCATTCTTGTCAAAGAACMGCCCATCACTCTTCAGGAGACTACCTCCTCTCCTCCCACAAGTGTCAATTCCAGCACAGCGGTTATTGAACCTGTAGATGACAGCAAACAGTGAGAAAGACAAAGAGCTCAAGCTCTCAGTCTGCTATTATTTAAATCATGCTGTTTACTCTGAAGTAATGACCAATGTTCTTCATCTACCAAAAGTGACTGAGATCCTTTCTGCTAACATTGACACTTTGAGTGCGGTGAGCGCTGAGGATTAAAACAGGGCTTTAGCTAAGCTTTTAGTTCTATAGCAGCTATTCTTTTAGGAGTGCAAGCTGCCTAGATTTACTGAAACGAATGGGATCACACTTTAGTGAGTCAAACTATGTTCTAAAACATTTTACTACAGCCACAGTCTCTGCAGCTCGGAGGTTTATTCCACCTCATTTTGTGTTGTGCATCCAACATGAGATTGAAAAATTGTCCAGGCTCCTGAAAGTGAAATAAAAGCTGATCGCAGTCACACACCATGTTTCCTCAACAGATTATTGTCTTGCTTCTCACCGTGTCTGAATCTGCTGCAGGCCCTCTGCTGTAAAATCATGCAATATATTTGCAAAAATATTCATTCACCAGCCAGGCTTAAGACATTGCCGTGTCAATGAGCAGCAATTGCTTCCTCACTCCAAATAGATTCTGCCAGCTACACACCCCAGTTGAGTATTTCTTTTCAGATTTTTTTTCTTGTTAGATGCTTTTTCTTTTACTGTGGAGGTGATGCAAAAATTGAGAGCATTACTCCAAGCACTCAACAGCTTGTCTAAAAATGAACTATTTGGTTTCACACTATAAAAACAGCTGATAGTTTGCAGGAAATGGAACAATAGAATACCTGGTTGTGAAGAAAAAATATAACCTGACAGAAAATTTTGTTATTGAACACATTTGGAAGCAGGGCTGGCAAAGCCTATGTTGATATATCCAGTGTAGGAGGCATTTTCACAATATATTGTTAAACTTCCATCTGCTTCAATCTCAAGCTTTAAAAGTGCCGATGAGAGTTGGATGAAGACATTCTGCTGCAGACAAATAACTATGTAAACAAAGTGGGAAGGAATACAAGGGGTTAAACATTATTTTTTTAAATCAACTTCAGTTTTTGAAAATTTTTAATAACCATTGCAGTTGTATTCAATAAATACTAAGCTAAAATCTCAATAAGCACAGGTGTTCCTCAAGGGTCTGTTTCAGTTGAAGGCTAAAGTAAAGATTTATTTTTGCATTTGTCTATTTGTTACTAGAATATCTAATGAGCAGCTAGATTAATTTAAAACAAAGAAAATCTCTGCTGAATAAATCCATCCATCCATCCATCCATCCATCCATCCATCCATCCATCCATCCATCCATCCATCCATCCATCCATCCATCCATNAAAACATTTTTTTATTTAATATTATTTTTCTTGTGTTTGAAGAGGACTTTGTGAGGACATTTGTGATCCAGAGGAAAGTTCAGAGGAACTCTGAGTTTAAAATATGAATAAAATCGTCAAGGAATAAGAATAATTTCTCAAAATGTGAGGTCTCAGCAAATTTCAACACTGCTAAAAAAGAAAGCATTGAGACAGTACACATATGCAAATATACTTGTCCAATATTGTACAAATGATCCATACTTAAACATAAAAACAAAATATTAAGATTATTTTAAACCATACATAAAAAAGAAGCTAATGGAGTAAAATGATTTGTTACTGATGTGAGTATAACACATCACACCTGCTTATTCATGCAATTATCTAAAAAAGCAATCCTATTTCAAAAGTGAAATACATGAAATCATGCAGATTGATGTCAGGCGGGAGCTTCTGTTAATGTTTACATAAACATTTTTTTTTWAAAAATCCAGAGATATTGTTGGAATGTAAAAGCCTTTTTAATAGCAGAGTTTTGAAGGCAGAGACCGTGGAGTCACTTTACGCCAAAAGTAAAAAGTGTGAGAGCAGAGGAGCATTAGAGAATGAAATTTCAGCTTTATTAAGAAATCATATCAGCCAAGAAAAGAAATGTGAGGCTGCAGTGAAACACAGTTTAAAAGCAAAACCAGTTAGAGTTGGGAAAAATGTGACCTCGAGTGATAAATCTGGACTGCCATGAAGCCAATAGATCTGCTGTATTTAATGGAACAAAACTTATAATTATGGCTTAATAAACCTAACGACTCTCTGAATGGCACTCAGACTTTGACACATGCTGCTGGCTAACTATACATTTTATTAAGAGATCCTTTCGTTTTCTGTGGATGAATTCGCAAAACTGCAGCAGTTGATTTATTCAGTTCCTGTTAAGAAACTGTAAGAAGGTTGAAGTGAAGAAGGGAGCTGCGCCGCCCCCTTGTGGACCAAAACAAAACATCCCAAACCATTCAGACCTCTCAGGCAGAGATCATGTTGGTGAAGAACCAGGAAGGTGAAATGTTATTTCTTCTTCTTGCTGATGCCCTTGCTGATGCCCTTGCTGATGCCCTTGCTGATGCCCTTGCTGATGCCCTTGCTGTTGCCCTTGCTGTTGCCCTTGCTGATGCTCTTGCTGATGCCCTTGCTATTGCTCTTTTTACTCTTCTTGCCCTTCTTACTTTCATCTTTATTCTTTAAGGCCTTGCGAACTCTGTAGGCTCTCCACMAGGCCTGAATAACAACAGCAGCATTGCTTTTCCTCTCCAACAGCCCGAGCTCCTCTTTTCTCGTTTCCTCTGCCAGACGCCACCTCTCCTGGATCTCGTTGCTCTGAACCTCCAGGAGAGAAAAGGATTCCTGCAGCATCGTCACGTCCTCCTGCTCGTTTTCATATTCCTTTTCAACCCCCTCCAACTCAGCCTGAGACAGGTGAGACAGTCTGTCAATCTGCTGCTCTTGTTGTGGAAAAACAACTGGAAGTACATCCTGCTTCCCTGTTATAATGTGGCTAGATTTCTGTGTTTTTAAGTCCTAAAAGTATTAAATAGAGCCTACATTTTTAATGGTTTTAAAATTCTGAAAATGACTTCAAACATTGTGATGAACTACTAACACCTTGCAAATAGTTTTTACCTGAAGTTTTTCCATGTCCTCATCGAATGTTTGAAGTAAGCTTTCAATTTCCCTCTCCAACATTTCATTTTCCTGTCAAACACAAACATAATTTACTACTAATGTAAAAATATACAGTGTTTAAAATGTGTAAATGTACCTTCTGGATAATCCTCTGTGTCTGCTGGTTTTCAGTCATCAAGTTGTTGAGCTGAGCGTTTCGTTGATCTGCTTCCTGGTTTAAACTGGTCAGCTTGGAGCTTAATTTAGGCTCATCCTGCTTTTCTAAGAAAGCTGATATTTCTTTTGCTCGTCTCTCAAGGAAGCCTAAATAATTTTGAAGATTTGCTATTGCGCCCTGTTTWTTAAAAATCTGCAGAAAAAAAGAAAAGCTGACACAGGTAAGGACAATTTACTAGCTTCGATCATGTGTCATAACAAACTCCTGTGGCRTGTTGCTGGTCACTGTCTCACCTCTTCCCCCAGTCGCTCCAGTTGTTTCACGGTTTTGTCAACATTTTTCTCCGTTGGAATGAAATCATGCAGAACTTTACCAGAGGATGAACGTGGTTGTCTTTGGAGGACCTTATGCTTGTTCTCATCAGGACCAGAAATCAGATTTTTTACTGTGTGATCATGAAACTTTTCCAGCATTTCAGTTAACATGGACTCACTCTCCCCTACTTCCACATTAAGTTCTGCTCTGAGGCCTGAAAGCACGACTGGATGGATTTTGAAATACCTGAGAGTATCTCTGACTGAGTTTTTCACATCTTTTTTGAGTTGAACCATTTTCCCCTTTTCTTTTTTGGTCTGTTTCTGTTGCTGACCTTCAAGCATCTCCAATCTTTCTGCTAACATCTGGTGTGTTTGAAGGGCCCTGCTCAAGTCCTGGTCCACAACATCAGACTTGCTGTAAAACTGGAGGATGGCAGGCAGAGACGCTGCAATTTTTACTTGACTGATGCAGTTTACCAAAACCCTTGAAATCCTTTCAGCCTCAGGAGAGAGCTGCTCCTCTGGTGACAAAGTTGCATCTTCTGACTGCATATTTTGAAATGTTGCTTCCTCTGCAGACATCCTGTCACACAGAACTGCATAAAAAAGTAAACAAACAAAAAAAGTTGTAAAATTATTGGTTGATGGGCAAATGTTTTTTTTATTGAACATAACGGCTCATCTGTACCCTATTGCAACTTTTTGCTGCTGACATAGTTCTTCTTTACATGGACATAAACAACTGCTGATCCTTTCAGTGCCGTGTGAAGCCAAAGTGGCATAAACACATGAAAGATTCTCTGTGTGTGTTTGTACAACGCACACAGAAATAACCCAGGAGCTATGGACATCTGAGAGTCTACTGGCTTTTGTGAGTGTTGTAAATATTGAAGTTCATGTGTTGCCAAGGGATCGCCTCTTTATGCTAAAAAAAAATTATAGCACAACTTTGATTTTCAATGTTACATTTGAAGAAACCGCAAGACTAAGAAAATTATGTCCACTGGACAAACAAGATTCAAGTTGAGAGGTTTGGGCATAATACACAATGTCACATTTGGAGAATACCACACATTATGATTATTAATGTGAGCTTGTTTTCAAGCCACGGGACCTGGGTAGATTGCATTCATTGACTCAGTAGTACTAAATTAGTAAAAGTAAAAATTAAAGTACTGAATTGGATCATGCAACAAAATATTAATTTCACTGCAGCGAATCTGTGATATTAGAATGGCAGAATGTTTAGCAATGATACAGTCCCTAGACCTCATCCCAACAAAAGACCTGGGCAAAACTGCAAACCTCAATCAACTGCAGCAACATAGTAAAGAAAGAATGGGCCACAATTTCTTCACAACATTGTGAAAGTTTCAGAAGGGCATATAGAAAAACAAACTGGTTACTGCCAATGGTAGTTTTACAGCAAACAGAACCAATTATTCGACTATTTCTCTTATCATCCACAATCTTTAACTTTTAAAGCCTTTCTTACTTTTGTCCAAGCAACATTTTTGACACTTAACAATATCTGAAAGCATTAATTGTATAAATTTGCATGGATTAAATTAAACTTTAAACTAAAAGACGTACCTGTTGTTTGATTCCGTTTAGTCTGCGTTTGTTTATTCGGTTGCTATGGCACCATGACGAGACAACAAATGGTGCCAAAACAACGGAAACACTTCTGCTCGTATATCGATGTTCACAGACAATAGATTAGACATATAAATAGAAAAAAATAGAAATAAAAGAAAAACGAATATTCAATAACACGGTATATTTAAATTAAAACTGCACGGGTTAAATCTTTTTATTTTGAAAATCACCCAGACTGCCGCAAATCGATTCAGTGTCGTGAGTTTGTTTTTAATATCAGCTCTTCAGAGGCGTCTGTGTTTTGTGCTAATAGCCCTGTACATGAAGAAGAAGAAGAGGCGTCTCTGGTGCTGTAATCCATGAATGACTGTAATTACTGGTTTTGTGGATTATTTAAGATGCAGACTTTTTGACGGTCTTCGTGTTAAAGAAAGCAGACACAGCTGTTGTTACTCACAGACAGACGCTGGTTCTGATGGGCTCAGACGGACAGCCTCGGCTTGTTAGCTTCTGAGCGACAGTTTCGAAMCTGTCGGCGAGAGAAATGTCTTGCGCGACAAAACAAAGTCTAAAACAGAAAAGTATTTTGTTTTTCTGTCCACTTAAATATTACAACTTAAAAGGGGCTAAATAGTATTAAAACGATTAGACTTAGTCAGCTGTCGWCATCAGCGCACAGTTGTTTGTGTTAGCTTAAAGTAGTTCTTCCACCGAGGATGCGCGAGCTGGTTTAGCCTGTGTGTCAATTAGATTAACTCCAGCTGAAAATCAAAGCAGGTTGGACTTTATTTATTTGAAAGTATGGAGTCTGACGACGATGTCCCTCTCATCCTAACGTGGGACGAAGCAAACAGTGGTCTGCTCAGCGAAGAGACAGAGAGAGGAGACCAAAGTAAGTCTGGAGCCTCTCTTACCCTCATTTCATCTGAAGCACAATTAATTCTTGTGAGAACGTGAACTGAACTGTCCTTTCTGCTTATTGTTTGTAGATTATACTACTTATTAAAGTCATGTGCACCAAATGAACTGTCAGCTGCTGAAATACAAAGCATTTCATTCTGTAAATATGCATAAGTAGAGATTTTAAACTTATTTATTATTATGCAGCTTTTTTTTACATCTTATATTTTGTCAGCTTCAGTTACTGCTAGCTTTTTAGATGAACAATTTTTGTCTGTTCTGTTTCTGAAACCACTTATCTAAAACATTATTTAAAATTAAAACACTCAAACTGATAGAATATCCAAATTGGCTAAAGATTATACCCACCTCTATAGCACCAAATACAACATACACATAACACATTTTCCCCATAGAATAAGCAGTTTTACTGGTCTTGTTCTAGCATTTACACACTGGAGTGTCTCTTGAGACTGGCTTGTTGATATTTATTTATTTAGTGTCAGGGCTAAGAAAGTTTCAAGCAGCGGATTATGTCTACCTTAAGATAGTAAGAGAATGTATTTATATAATTTAAGAAAGTTTATTGGAAAGGGACGAGGTCACCAGCCTCTTTAAAACTACTGTATCATTAAAAGCGTGACCTCTACGTGACAATTCTTTTGCCACAAAGGAAGGCTTGTCACTGAATTTATCTTTCCATGACAAATTGCATACTTTAGTACGGCTTTGAACGCAGAACTTCTAGTCTTCTGAAATGGAAATGAAGGCCAACTCACCACAGTTGCAGTAATGCAGTTGTGAGCCACCTGAAGTTGGCTCTGAGCTGCAAATATTCTGCACATCCAGGTCATGCAGCTTTAAAACACACAGTTCTGAAGTCCTACACGTGGGCAGCATGTGTAGGGTTCCTGCTACTTTTGTTTTGCTCATATATAAGCTACAGACTGTTTTGAGAGAGAAACTGCTCGTTCAGCAGACCGTGCCCCCCTTCGGCCCCTCCCAGGGGCACATGGACAGTGTGTGTGTTGTATCTGCAGGCTGTGTGTACTGAATCACTCCCTCAAGATCCGGGGGTGAACAGGAAGAAATGAGCAGTATCCTTTTTTTCTTCTTCTTCTTCCCTTTGAGAACATTTGTGGGAGTGGTGTACAAGCGGACAGAGTCAAACTCTTGTTGCCGGTTGTTTTTTTGGCACCTTCTGGAATGAGAGGAACTTTGAATCTGGATGCAGAGGGGAAAAAAGACGGTGTTTTATCGCCTTCATGACAAGTCACATGTCTGGGTGAAAGCAAGGAGTTTGATTTTTACGACTGCAAAACTGTATTGAGTTATTTTTTTACTGGGACTCATGACTGTGGAGTCTGTTTGTGTCTCTGTGAACCTGACCTCATCGCATTATCTGTTGGGAGCTCCAAACATGTTATTGTTCTCCAACAAATGGGTGATTTCAGAGGCACAAGGCTGACTTGTGTCAGGACTACAGGCAGGCTGCTCGGCGCGAATTTGATCTTAACGTCTATCTTCTGCCGTCATTTTGGATTGTAAACGTCTGTGGCTGCCTCACTCAGACTTGTACGCCTACTTTAGGTTTGATTGTGTGGAGCTGAGTGCCTGAAGCTGAATCATGTAGCTTGCAGTATGTGGGATGAGAAGCCAGTTAAACTGGTAAAATGTGCAGAAAGTTGCAGGGAAGAACTGATTAATGAGAACTTAATTATTTAAAAGGTGGTCTGAAGAAAAAAAATCAGATTTGATTTTGTTGTGTTTTACTTTTGACTCAGTTAAAGACTTTGTGTCATTTATGTTTGTGTTGCTGGATTAATTCCTCTTCTGGTGTTTCTGTATCCTGTCTGTAGCAGGAAGGAAGCATAAAAGACATAACATCAGTGCAAACGCAGCTGTCTGTGCTTGTTTCAGAGTTAAGTTTAACGTTCACAGTACAGCTGAGGCTTATTTTACTGTGTAAGAGCTCTTCAGCTGTTCCTGATAACTGTTTATTTATTTATTTATTGTTAAAGAAGTACTGGCCTTTCTAAGCGTGTTGATGTCTCCAGCATTCATTTGACCACTGAGACATTTCTGCATCTGTCGAGGATCTCGTCTGGACCACACTTGTGACTGTTTCCGGTGTTTCCTTCAGCCTTCAGTGGGATGTTTGGCCATCTCTGTCTCCAGATGTGTGCAAAGGCTTGAACAAGACTAGTGTACTGTGAAAGACACACACACGTGTGCTGGCGGCGTGGATGCCAGGGACCTTGATATTTCACACAGCTGAGTGAGGCACACTGAACAATTCCAGGCTGATCAATGGAGACCTTACACGGACAGGCAGCTGGTTTCCACGATGATCAGTCTTTTAATGAGATTCCAGCTGTGATTTCCTCCTATAACTTACAGTTTGAACTAGACTGCGTTGGTAGGCACAAACCCTGCTTTCGTGTGTTTTTGTTGACCTAAATAAATAGTTGTAAGTTTTTTTTTTGTTTGTTTTTTTTAGATGGAGGAGGGAATTTTGACCTTGTGAACAATGCTGTGGTTTCAACTCCAGGACCACAAAACAGCAGAAACCAAAATGTCTCAATGAGGCAAAGCTGGGAGATGAACTACCAAGAAGCAGCCATATACCTGCAGGTACAAATGGCTCTGTGGCCACAGCTAGTTAGAGTTTACACTCATTCACATGCTCATAAAATAAACACTTTATAGCTTCCACAYTATATTCAGTGGCAGATTTAGGATTTTTCTGAGTAAGGGGTCATAGAGGGGCCAAGTATTTGTTCAGCATCCTTGCACACAAATCCTTGGTTTTGGTAAGGTGTGTATATTTAATCAGTCACACGTTTAAAAACTTGTAATTTAAATAAAGCTTGCAAAGTAAATTCTCCTTACCAATTTTACATGAATTTTTATAATCTACATAGATAAAATACTCTTAAGCACACAGCATGTGAGAATCCAGTCATCATTTGTGAGTTGAAAGACTTTTTCTGCAGGATTGTTCAATTTTTAAAAACAGAAAAAACTTCTGTCAGCTTCATTCAAGCTGAATATTTCTATTGGTCTCATTAGCGCCTCTAGTGTTTGGACATGGAACTGCACACAGCATCATCGTCCTTGGGCAAAGGACAGATGAGTGACAGGACAGGGGCACTTCAGGGGGCCAATCATATTTCAGCAGGGGCTGATGCCCCTGTGGCCCCGCCCCTAGAACCGCCCCTGACTATATTGTTCAGAAGTTTTCCTTTAAGGCTGAAAAAAAGCAAATGTAGCTGCTGGCTCAGTACAGAGATGTTAAATGCGTGCTGTGATTGAATTTACAGGAAGGAGAGAACAACGATAAGTTCTTCACTCACCCTCGAAACCCGAAAGCTCTGGCAGCGTACCTGTTTGTCCACAACCACGTGTTCTACGTGATGGAGCTGTTCACGGGCCTGCTGCTGCTGCTGCTGTCGCTGTGCGAGGCTCCCGCCGTCCCCTCGCTGCGCCTGGACATTTACGTAAATCAGCATAAACTGCCTCCTTTGTCAAAGTGTTTTAAAGTTTGTTTGAGGTGAGAGGAGAAGAGAAAGGCGGCTGAGTTTAAAAGAAGTTTGTAGAAGTGGCAAAGAGCCCGCATGGAGCTGCATTCTGAACTGATTTACTGAAGGGTTGGAAACTCAAGTCACCCTTTTCATTCTATCCCACTTCATTTTCTGATTAGCTAAAAGAGATTCAAAGATAATCTATAGAAATATAATTTGTCATGGAATTACTGCAATTGCAGTTTTGCAATATATTTTATACTGGGCACCTGAAGCTCAAAACAGGAGTCAACAGCAAAATAAGCTGTTTGGCAGAGAGCGTTTAGTAAATTTTTCATATGTGCAACCCAAATACTCAGTTCTACTGCTTATCCAACAAAAGCATGTTCCTTACAAATGTGGCACCATTTAAAATGGAAATTATCAGGATTTCCAACAGTAGGGTTGGGCAATATTGGCAAAAAAGTTCATGATTAATTGTGGTATTTAGCTGATAATGATTAATTTGACAATTAATCCCCTGGAGTCCCTGGACACTCCTATGTCCTAGTTACGCGACCAATTTAGCGGGAAATTTTTGCTCTTCATAAAAATCTGTTCCAAATTGTGTCAAAATTACAGACTTCAGGCTATACATCAATTTTTAAATTGTGTTGATAGATAAATAAATTACAGAACTTTTTATTTTAATGTTGATCATATTTGAAGCGGAGAGGAGCACTGATCCTGGTGTCATTAATCATATTAAACAAGTGCCAAAAAAATTGATTGTTTTTCTGACAATTAATTGCACACAATACGATTATGCCCAGCCCTATCCAACATTATACCAAGAAGAAGAAACATTGTTACAACAAAGAAATAATCTATCAAAGTTCTTTATTTTTTGTGCTAAGTTGCTTTGTAAATATTTTTTACCTCTACAGTTTCATGCTACTCTGGAGCTGCTGGCGTTGCTTACGGTGGCTTTTGAACTATGCATGAAACTGCGATGGTTAGGCTTCCACACCTTCATTCGGCACAAGAGGACGATGGTGAAGGTAAACTACTTTATTTTGTTCAGTAACCATTGAACGCCTTCGTTGCATTTTTTTAGTGGTTAAATATATTTTTAATTGCGTACTTTTAGTTTTTTTTTAATGTTTTATTTTTGCAGCACTTTGAGATTGAAAATTGTAAAGTGCAATACAAATTTAATTTTATTATTATTATTATTATTATTATTATTATTATTATTATTATATGAGACACAGTCTTCCTGCTTGTCTGGAATAAGGCTTGTAGTAAAATCCTTTTTGCTTGTTTTTCTCTCTTGTCCTTGCACAGACGTGTGTGTTGCTGCTGCAGTTTGTGGAGGCCATCGTGGTTCTGATCAGACAAACGTCTCATGTTCGAGTGACCAGAGCTCTCAGACCAATATTCCTGGTGGACTGTAGATACTGTGGTGCTGTGCGCAGGTGCATGGTGATCAAAACACACAGATAATTGCAGTCATGTAAAAGCCAGGGCTACAAAAACAGAAGTTGCAGTTTTCTTAATTTGCTTTATTTTTAAATTTAGCCTTTATCAGGTATTTCAGTTTTAAATAAAAGGTCTATGGTGCAGCTGTATAATAATTAGTATTTTACAGTTGTGCATATTAAATCATTTGAAAGAGTAAGGGTTTTACTGACTTCCATAAATCAATGGATCTTTTAAACATTAAATTTACTTGACCATTRTTTAGTTTGCAACGTGGTTTCCCATTAGATGCAGTTCTTATTAACAAAGTGTCTTTCATCCAATCAGGAACTTGCGTCAGATCTTCCAGTCCCTCCCGTCTTTTATTGACATCCTCCTGCTGCTACTTTTCTTCATGGTTATATTTGCTATTTTAGGTAAAAATGTTAATTTGTTCATTTTGAACACAAGTTTTTTCATTAAGAACTTTATTTTGTTGCTGTAACTTCGTGTGTTTGGTCTGCTTCAGGTTTCTGTCTGTTCTCCACAAACACGGCTGACCCGGTAYGTTGAGTCTTTAGTCGACCTGATAACAGCTTGTGTATATTACAGTATGCATGTGTAGGAGGAGTCTTGGGTGGATCCTCTACTTGTGCCACTGTTTTATTTGTTTAGATGTCCTTGTTTAAACGTGTCCTCTCACCGCAGTACTTCAACAGTCTGGAGAACAGCCTCGTCAGCTTGTTTGTGCTGCTGACCACAGCAAAGTAAGCAACACGCATGATACTGTTGAGTTATTTCCAGCCAGGAGTTTCYTACTTTTTTCTCTCCATAAGTGTTTTTTTTTTTTTTTATATATCGTGACTCATTAATCTCCTGCTTCTCGTTCTTGCAGTTTCCCTGATGTGATGATGCCAGCATACTCCAAGAACCGCTGGTCWTGTGTTTTCTTCATAGTTTACCTCTCCATAGAGCTCTACTTCATCATGAACCTGGTGCGAATGTTTGCTTCTCACCACTTCTAAAATACTTTTTAAAGTGGATATAATGTAGTTATACTCACTTCTACACTGTCGYAATCCTGTCCAGCTCCTGGCAGTGGTGTTTGATACGTTCAATGACGTCGAGAAGATGAAGTTTAAATCTCTTTTGCTGCACAAACGCTCGGCTATTGACCACGCCTTTCAGCTGTTAGTTAGTAGACAGGTATGCGCGTAGTTATTGCTGCAAGTTGTTTATTTCTATGGTGCTTTCACGTTTAACTGTGCTGCTGTTAATTTCTCTCCAGAGGCCAACGGGCGTGTCTCTAAAACAGTTTGATGGTCTGATGCATTTTTACAGACCACGGATGTCCGCGAGAGACCGCTTCCTCACATTTAAAGCTCTGAATACATCAGGAGCTCAGATGCTCAGGTAGCTGTCTGGTTATTTTTTTAATTAAAATCAAGCTTTTAAAAGCATTATATTTGCATTTGTTACAACTGATTAAGGTGTTGGTCTGTTTCAGTCTTCAGGACTTCTATAAGTTTTATGAGGTCACTGGCCTTAAATGGAAGGTAATTAGTTTTTAGTTTTACTATGTTGCAATAGTTTTTAATGTTGTGGCAGACTGTCACATACATGTACTGTAAACGTGTGTTGTTTAGGCACGACGAAGCGGAGAACACTGGTTTGATGAGCTTCCGCACACAGCCTTCCTCATTTTTAAGGGCAAGTTCTGCTTTTTTATTTTTGTATTTATTTTGCTTTTTGCACAAATCAAAACTCTTTAAATCAGGGTGGGATAACTTCAAGCCCATTTTCACTAAATGTTGTCTGATAAAATGTTCATCTTTTCCCCTCCTATTAAATCAGTCTCACACTATTCAATATAGAAACAACCTTCTAATGCCAAAATGAGTGACTTGTTTGAGTAAGACAGCTGAGATGACCTGGATTTTCAAAATAATATCTATAACAATGTATATTTAATAATATAGTTATCTGTAGAAAATAATAGAAATGAATGGAAGCGGTGGTCATAGTTAGAGAAGATAGAAAAATAATGATAAAAACCTTTGTTTAAGATGTCACACAGATGATAGTTTAAACAACACATCATTTTAGATCAAAACACAGAACATGTTTAATAGAAAAGTAATAGAAAAATCTCTCAGCTGTCTAAAAAAAACTAATGAAAGCAGCTGCATTTTTAACTCGTCTCTACTTTCACAAAACAAATGTCACACAGACGTCTGTGGGAACACCTTGTTTTCATGTTTGCAAAATAGTTTTTTCTTTGTTATAAAATAGCAGCAGTTTGACACAAAGTTTTGAGTTTTTTTTGAAGAGGAGACAATCCTGGAGATCTGATCATCAGCAGATTCTCTTGTCTCTGTTTTGTTTGCAAACTCTTTTTAATTGAGTTTAGTTTCAGTTAAAACTTTTTCACCTTTAATAAAGCACCAAAATTGGCAGTTTTTTGTTGGCAGAAAGTAAATCTTTAAATTATTTATGCTCTTTTTGTTTTAAACAGGCATCCACCTGCTTGTGAAGTCAAAAGGCTTYCAGTACGCCATGTGTGAGTGTTACTAATGTTCTCCCAGCTTTCCTCACAGTCAACAGTTATTTCAGKTCTCTTAACGTTTCATTGTGACTGCAGATGTGGTTGTGGCCATCAACGGTGTTTGGATCCTTGTGGAGACATACACACTGGAGAGTAAGATGTTTTCCATTAACACACACGCACGCACACACACAACAGATGAAATGTGTTAAACTCTGCACTGATCTCTTACCATCCTCTTCAGGGGGATATTCGTGGTCCCARTTTGTTCCCTGGAGTTACATTGTTTTCTTGACAAGTGAGTAAAGAACTGCCTTACTCTTCACACAGAAAATGAAATTATTTCAGTTGTTAGTTAAATCTGTTTGTTGTTTTTGCTGGGATTAATTCTGCCTCTGCTTCTTTAACTTATAGTTTATGGTGTAGAAGTATTATTGAAAGTAACCGGTTTGGGGCCAATTGCTTATTTCCGATCCGGGTGGAATCTGTGAGTAAAACCTCCTTTTTAATAAAAAACAAAACAAACACATGCTTAATGTATGTTTCGATTCTGCACTGATTCTTGATTCTGTGTGTTTTCTGGTAACTTTCACTTTGCTTCCGTTCGTCCAGGTTTGATTTCTCTGTGACTGTGTTCGCCTTCCTCGGCCTGATTGCTCTTGCCTTCAACATGGAGCCTTTCTACTTCATCGTGGTTCTCAGACCTCTCCAGCTGCTACGGTGTGCTTTGCTCTTTTTTTTCCTTACTCAAAATACAAATGTACATTTTATTTCTTCTTTAAACCTTTTACTGTTTTGACTCTTGACAGGTTATTTAAGATAAAGCAGAGGTACCGTAACGTGTTGGACACCATGTTTGAGCTCTTCCCCAGGATGGCGAGTCTGGGGCTGACGTTAATCATCTTTTATTACTCCTTTGCCATCGTGGGCATGGAGTTCTTCGCAGATGTCGTTTACCCCAACTGCTGCAAGTGAGTCACTTGTCCAAATTCCTCACATTTCCTTCTTTAACATGCATACACAGTCCGTGTGTTGTGCAACGCTTTGAGACAATTATGTGATAATAATTTAAATTAAATTGTCAAACTTCATTTCTTCTTAGCACCAGCACAGTGGCAAACTCCTACAGGCAGATTAATGTCACTGAAGGCAACAGAACCGTCACGGAAGAAGGCTACTATTATCTTAATAACTTCAACAACATCCTCAGCAGCTTCGGTAATTTATTTATTTGTTTGTTTTTTAACAGAATAAGACTTTCTATACTGTGCAAAAGTCTTGAGATTCACCTCAGTTCCCTGTATTTATAGACCACTTCTACCCACTGCAGTAAGACTGTGGCACTAAGTATTACATTCATCAGTGTTGTATAAAGTACCTCAACATGATACTTGAGGTAAAGGTACAAGTATCTTTTCATAAAAATACTTTGGTAAAAGTTAAAGTCTTCTATAAGAATATTACTTGAGTAAAAGTCTTAAAGTATCTGATATTTCTTGTACTTAAGTATCAAAAGTAAATTTCTGACACAAAATCTACTTAAGTATTAATGTTGTCTACACGTGAGACAATGTAGCAACAAAACATTACATTTCCAWAGAGCCAGGAAAAATTCAGGTTTAAGTTCATTTAAAAGAAAAACAGAGTTGTAAAGTAACTAAGTACAAATACTTTGTTACTGTACTTAAGTAGAATTTTTGGGTATCTGTACTTGAGTAATTATTTTTCAGCCTACTTTTTACTTTCACTTCTTACATTTTCACACAATTATCTGTTCTTTCTACTCCTTACATTTAAAAAAAAAAAAGGGGGCAAGAATTAGAAAGTTGTTACTTTTATTTCATTTTCGCTTGTTTTTATTCCAGCTTGTTGTTGTAAAAAATAAAATCTATCCATGTAAATTGWGCCTCCTAGATAGAGTGAATTTAACTGTGGTTGAATGAGAARTATAAATATATAAAATTCTGATACCGTATYAGTTTGTACACGAAAAAGTCATGTCACTCCAGCAGGACATGATCATTAAAATAAAAGGACTGTACTTAAGAAGTTTTTGTATTTACTGAATTATATTTTTGCATTTGGCCGCAGCCCTCAGATAGATTTTCATTTTGGGGAAAAGGTTTGGTCAGCCTTGATACATGTATATAAACTGAAACGGCTAGACTAGTGCATCCTAAATTTAACATAAAATATTTTAATACAACACAGTCATGTCTGCATTTTTTTAGGGAGGTCACCTCCTAATAAATGCCCTTACAGAAAATCTAACTGCTCATTTTAAATCAATACTGTTATGGCAATATTTATTTAACAAAGACAGAAATACGTGGTCCAAGAATGAAGGTACTCCGTGAGATGATCAGCTGAGTTTTATTGCAACAACAGGAAACACAGACAACAACCTGGCCTGTCTCTGTGCCTCTGCTTCTCTCTGTCACTGTCTCTCCACTCTACTGTTATACACTGTGTCTCGAGAGGCCTCATATATATATTAACAAACACCATTCTCTCATCTTAGCAAGATTTGATACAAGGTCAATGGAAAACACAAAGTTAAACACAAGTGATATCTAAGAATGACTGTTGTTAGCAGATCTTGTTCTGACTTTAATCATTCTATCTGCAGATGAACTTCATGTCATGAAAAACCTAGGTCATTAAAGGATGTCATGAATAACTAGCTTAAACATAAAAGTATTAGTTCTACCACAAATACTTTTACTTTTAATACTTAAGTACAAAAAATATCAAATACTTTAAGACTTTTACTCAAGTAATATTCCTAAAGGAGACTTTAACTTTTACCAAAGTAAATATCACTTTGTGGTACTTTATACAACACTGAAGAAAAACAAGAAAATGAATCGTTGGATGCAACGTATAAAAACATCCCAAACAGTGAATTATGCTGTTTTCTGTTCCTTTCWTAAGATTTGAAAGAAATGCTCATGCTGAGTGAATAAACTTGTCATATTTTCATTTAATCTTCAGTGACTCTGTTTGAGTTGACTGTGGTCAACAACTGGTACATCACCATGGTAAGATTCATGTGTTGCAGTTTTACTGATGATCAGCGGGTGTTGCTGTTTGACCGCCATGTTTTCTCTCCCACCAGGAAGGAGTGACGTCCATGACGAGCCACTGGAGTCGTCTGTACTTCATGACTTTTTACATTGTCACCATGGTGAGGCTGCATGCAACTTTGAGTCTAGATTAACACGATTTGTCGTGTGTGAGTGTGATCAAACRTGTGTTTCCAGGTGGTGATGACCATCATTGTGGCTTTTATCCTGGATGCGTTTGTGTTTCGCATGAACTACAGCCGCAAGAACAGGGAAATCGTCGATAATCCAGGGGGTACGTACTAGCTGAGATTAGACAATAAGTAGCAGTTTCTCCTGCTGTCAGTCAGCCGTCACAGCCGGTGTAAAGTATCTGAATGTGCTGCAGATGAGAATGGGATCGTGTTTGAAGTAGAAGTGAGACGAGACGAAACTCTGGCCACTCTTGAGCTGTACAGACRGATGTCCCCGGGGCTGTCCTCCATCAGCTCACTTGTAGGAGTCCTACAATCTATGGACAAGAGTGGGGTGAGGACATACGCTGAACGTTTCCTCTCCCGCTTTGCAAACAGACTTTCATTCCTGTTAACAGTCTCTCTTTCCTGTGGACAGCACACGTCTCTGATGTACCTCGGCCGCAGGTCGAGAACAAAAAGTGACCTCAGTATGAAAATGTACGAAGAAGAGATGCAGGTGAGAAACTGAAGATGTTGTTTTGTGTCAAAATGGCAGTTGGACTTTTGTTTCATGTCTTTTTTTTTTTGTTGTTGTTGTTTTTTCCTCCCAGGAGTGGTACGCAGAATATTCAATCAACAACCTGTCTGAACTGGAACACAGCCTGAGACCGATGGGCGACAGTCCCGCCTCAGACTCTTATCCTCTCTCAGAGCCTCAGCTGAACTCACTGACTGAAGAGCACAGCATTAACTAACAGTTTGTAAGCTGTACAGATGCATCATCTTAAGAGATGAAACACAAGCACTTCCACTTCCCCTGACACTTATAATCGTCAGTAGGGGGAAAGAAAAATAATAATCTGGAGAGAAATGGGTTTGTGCAGTCTCTGGGAGTGTTGAATGTCACCTGCTGTTGGGCCTTTTGAAGGATTGCAGCACAAGCTAACAGAAAGCCTCTACTACCACAGTCTCTTGTGTATTTACAGTACTGGAGGGCTTGTGTATTCTGTTGTAATTTATGTATTTAAACCTGATGCCTTAGTTTAACTGCTTACATGACCAGTATTAACAAAAATAATACTTTACTACGATAAGAACAGAAGGATAAACACTCCTTTTAGCTCAGTCCCACAAATGACTGTAAAGTTTCCCCCAACAGTCCAACTATTTTCTATAACTTCTCATTCCATAATGAACTTCAAGTAAGAGATTTTAATAAACTATTCTAATAGTCAAATGCATGACTTTGTTGTTTTTGTACCATAAAACTGCTGATTATACATTTAAAATAGGAAAACTTCTTTCCAAGTTCTCATAAGCAGCTTTATTTAAAGTCAGACATTTTGGATTTACAGTACATTCATATTTTTTTATTGCATTTTTACATTATTTGTTGTCTGGACTCAGTCCAGATCCAGTGATGGGAATAAGCTGAGTAAAGGCACAGTTTGGTTGTTTCAGTTCTCCCTGAGCAGACAACTGCTTCTCATTGACTATAGATACTATGCCACTTTTTTTTTCTTTTTATAAAGCACTTCAAAACAGCAACACAGCCAAACAAAGTGCTGTACAATAAAACAAGCAGAGGACGGGGTAAATTACATCAATATATAGAGGTAAAAACTAAAACCATGAGAACTAGAATGACGAAAAACAAATTAAAATCACCTCACACTGGGTCGAAGGCCAGGGAAGAAAAGTGCAGTTTTTAAGACTCGCCGACATGCAGCGGAAAACCATYCCAGAGTTTTGGGCCTACAACAGAGAAGGCTCTGATCTGCTGACCTCAGAGAGCTGTGGTACATACGGCTGCAGCAGCTCAGAGGTACAAGAGAGGGTCGAACTGYTGAGAGACTTAAACATACAAATGTTCCTGAGTTGCACCATTTAGAGAGTTAAGAGTCCACCAACTCAAAAGGCTTCTCAATACAACAATCATGATTTTTAAAACCTCCAGTAATTAAAACTTTGTCATAACTTCAAACAAAAGTCACTTAAAAAGTCATTTTTAATACTTTGGAGAATGACCCAGTTAAAAAAGGCTCAGTTCAAAGTTGGAGTAAGAGACAGGGATGGAAAACTGTTTATAAAGTTAGATATTTTTAAATGGATGCTAATCTTTCGGCACAACCTGAGAACAGCAGGAAATTAAAAACAGTCAAGTGGATATAATTCTGCCCAAGTGCTGGACTGACTGAGACATCCAGGCTTCTGTTATGCAGAGGAAGTCCAACTCAAAGTTGGTGTGAAACAAAAGTTCCTCCAAATAAAAGTCCCGATTAGCTTACCGACGCGACATTCACCATAAAACCAACAGAAGTGGYGAGGGAGGCGCACCTCTCCAGCGCCACCGCAAAGATAAACTCTACTGATCCAAACCAACAACCGGTAACAGACGAGCATCAGCAGAGTCCCGGAAATGCCACGAAACAAACAGGTGAGGATCAGATCCATGCAGACTGCGGGACACACTGGTAATGAACTGAGCAGGCCTTGCAGCAAACTGACAAAATGTTTGACGATCGTACGTCAAATGTGAGTTAAAAATCTGTAAAACAGGTGGCACAAGTCTTCAACGCCATCTGAACACGTCACAGTCAAAGCAGCTAACTGCAGGATGGTTGCTGAAAGCAGCAAAGCATCATTAATGCTTGGAACAGTGCAATAAGAGGTGCGGATCATATTCATCACAGTGTGAGATTATTATCCAGACTGGCTGAAAGTCCTGGGGTCGGGTCAGGTGTGGATTATGTGAAACTCGGCCAGAAGAGCGATGATGAGGAAGATGAGGTAGAACACGAGGAGAAAGATCCCATGTTTCCTACTCAGGTGGAACCGATTCAGGGGAATGATGACAAAAGACAGGACCAAGGACAAACCCAGGGCTCCWGCAAGGATCCACGTCAGCAGTCCTTCTGTTGCAAACTGAGAAAAAAAAAAAACCATCATCATCATCATCATCCAACTCAAAACAGTCTCATAAACGTGTCTYGGGGTGTTGGAGGATTACCCGAACATCAACTTTTGTTTTAATCATCTGCATTAGACATCCCAGACCCACTCCTATCAGCATGTCTGAGAGAAATACAGTCAAGGTCTTCTTCAGCACAGACACGTTGCTTTTTTACACAGACGTGAAACARAAAGGATACTGAAGATGATTCCTCCAAAGCAGGCAGAAATGGCCATCCGCGGGTAACCCTGACGAGCGATGGTGATGTCAGAGAAGCAGTCTGACAAAAGAGAAATGTCGTACCGTTCACTGGGGATTTACAAATTCGTTGGAGAAGATCTGACTTTTTTTTTTTTGWTTCTCAATTACCTCCAATGCTGTTGCCCCAGGCCAAAAGAGTCAGACCCAGGACCGTGTTGCTGAGACTCAGCACCACACCGAGCATGTGCAGAAGACTGACCACCTCCGAGGCTGCTGCGCTGATCAACACCGCACTCACCACAAAGCCCAGGAGGGCAAAGAGCTGAGGAGGGGATAATATGACAGCAGAACTACATCATTAACACAGCCTGAATAAAATGATGCAAACATACAGTAACAATGAGAAAAAAGCAAAATATACAGAAAACCGACTTAATAACAAAACGCTTTACAATCAAATCTGCAGTGGATAAAAACGAGGCTCCTATTTTCAGCAGTCCTCTATTTTGTTTAAATCATCAAAATGGTAACATTTGGGACAACAAATGTACAGTATATTGAACTAGAGAAATTGCATTTCCTTCGAAAATGCAAGTGTCAATGCCTGTTGCTGAAAACGTAAGCTGAAGGCTGCAGAAGAAGCTGAAATTGAGCTGAATTAGTAAAAGAATTATTATAATTAAAATTTGAAAAGYTGAAAAAAGCAAAAAAATGCAGAAAAACAGCAAAAAGGACCAAACTATAGCTGAATTACCATAAAAAGCTAAAAGCTAAAGGCTAAAATAGCTGAATATTGCAGAAAGCAACTCTAAAAAGCATAAATAACTCAAATTTGCAGAAAGAAGCACAAAGAGGCAAAAATGCAGAAAAGGCATAAAAATAGCAAAAAGAAGCAGAAATATAGCTGAATTAGCATAAAAAAGCTAAAATCTAAAGGCTAAAATATCTGAATAATACATAAAGCAACTGTAAAAAACAAAGAACTATAATTAGTAGAAAGAAGCATGAAAAAGTAAAAAATAAGCAGAAAAAGCAGAGAAATAGCAAAAGGAAGCAGAACTATAGCTGAAATAGCATAAAAAGCTAAATGCTAAAATAGCTGAATATAGCAGAAAGCAAATGTAAGAATCATAAATAAGTCCAATTAGCAGAAAGAAGCACAAAAAAGTAAAAAAGCAGAAGAATATTAGAAGGAAGAAGAATTTTA
>NW_013952516.1:1095080-1101393 GCF_001266775.1 Austrofundulus limnaeus | reverse complement strand
ATCAAAAATTGGCCAAAATCAAGTAATTTGAAGTAATTTTAGCTAATATCAGCTAAACTTTAGCTACAATTGCAGCAAATATTGCAGAATGCAACTGTAGGAAGCACAAATAGAACAAATTAGCAGAAAAAAGTATAACAAAGCAGAAAAAAGCAGAAGAATTCAGAAAGAAGCAGAACTGTAGCTGAAATTGCAGAAAACAGCTAAAATTTAGCAAAATTTGTATAAAATAGCTGAATATAGCAGAAAGCAACTGTAAGAAGCATAAATAGAACAAATTAGCAGAAAAAAGCAGAAAAACTGTGGAAAAAAGCAGAATAGCAAAAAGAAGCAGAACTATAGCTGAAATAGCAGAAAACAGCTAAAGTTAGCAAATTTGTAGAAAATAGCTGAATATAGCAGAAAGCAACTGTAAGCATAAATAGTAAAAAGTAGCAGAAAAAAGCAGAAGAATAGCAAAAAGAAGCAGAACTATATTTGAAATAGCAGAAAACAGCTAAAGTTAGCAAAAAAGTAGTTAGCAAATAGCTGAATATAGAAGAAAGCAACAGTAAGAAGCATAAATAGCACAAATTAGCAGAAAAAGTAAAACAAAGCAGAAAATAGCATAACAATAGCAGAAATAAGCAGAACCATAGCTGAAATAGCAGAAAAGAGCTAAAAATTAGCTAAATTTGTAGAAAATAGCTGAATATAGCAGAAAGCAACTGTAAGAAGCATAAATAGCACAAAATAGCAGAAAAAAGCAGAAGAATAGCAAAAAGTAGCAGAACTATAGCTGAAATAGCAGAAAACAGCTAAAGTTAGCAAAAAAGTAGCTAAAATTAGCTCAAGGAATTTAAGGAAGCATAACCAAAGCAAAATATGTGAAAAGCAGTGAAGATTTATAAACAATACGTGCCTTAACGGCATAAAGAGAAATAAATAAACAATAGGTTGAATGCCTGTTACATTTAAATGGATTGTTCTCTATTGTCCTTTTATAGATTTATCTGTCTTTTAAAAAAGAATAATAAAAACACTTACTGGATGATATTTGGGAGGATTGTCGTTGGTGGTTGTGCAAAAAACAATAGCAGCCAGAAACAGGCCCAGCAGTAGAATGAGCAGCCAGAGAGGAAACTGATCCTGGANGCTGCAGAAGAAGCTGAAATTGAGCTGAATTAGTAAAAGAATTATTATAATTAAAATTTGAAAAGCTGAAAAAAGCAAAAAAATGCAGAAAAACAGCAAAAAGGACCAAACTATAGCTGAATTACCATAAAAAGCTAAAAGCTAAAGGCTAAAATAGCTGAATATTGCAGAAAGCAACTCTAAAAAGCATAAATAACTCAAATTTGCAGAAAGAAGCACAAAGAGGCAAAAATGCAGAAAAGGCATAAAAATAGCAAAAAGAAGCAGAAATATAGCTGAATTAGCATAAAAAAGCTAAAATCTAAAGGCTAAAATATCTGAATAATACATAAAGCAACTGTAAAAAACAAAGAACTATAATTAGTAGAAAGAAGCATGAAAAAGTAAAAAATAAGCAGAAAAAGCAGAGAAATAGCAAAAGGAAGCAGAACTATAGCTGAAATAGCATAAAAAGCTAAATGCTAAAATAGCTGAATATAGCAGAAAGCAAATGTAAGAATCATAAATAAGTCCAATTAGCAGAAAGAAGCACAAAAAAGTAAAAAAGCAGAAGAATATTAGAAGGAAGAAGAATTTTAACTGAAATGACTGAAAAAGCTAAAACTAGCAAGACAGTAGCTAAAATTGTCAAAAGGAATTTAATAACAGCAAAACCAGAATATAATGTGTTAGGTTCTGTAAAGATTTAGAAATATTATGAAGAAATTGAAAGATGTTGAATAAAGCTCCATTCATTTCCAATGGGAAAAATTAGCTGAAATAGCTGTGGTCACAAATGTTGAAGTTTCTTGATGCTTCAATATGTTATAGAGCATGCTCTCAGCTACCAGTACATAAGTTTACATGTCAATATCTCAAACAGTGGCTGAGTAAAAGGCCTTTAAAAACAGCTTTGGCGGCCATCCTGGATTTTTATTTCGGCTGCAATTTATGATAGAGCTAAGTCACAGCTACCAATATATTCATTTTTAGCTCAATACATCAAAAATTGGCCAAAATCAAGTAATTTGAAGTAATTTTAGCTAATAACAGCTAAACTTTAGCTACAATTGCAGCAAATAGCTGAATATTGCAGAAAGCAACTGTAGGAAGCACAAATTGAACAAATTAGCAGAAAAAAGTATAACAAAGCAGAAAAGGCAGAAGAATAGCAGAAAGAAGCAGAACTATAGCTGAAATAGCAGAAAACAGCTAAAATTTAGCTAAATTTGTAGAAAATAGCTGAATATAGCAGAAAGCAACTGTAAGAAGCATAAATAGTACAAAGTAGCAGAAAAAAGCACAAGAATAGCAAAAAGAAGCAGAACTATAGTTGAAATAGCAGAAAACAGCTAAAGTTAGCAAAAAAGTAGTTAGCAAATAGCTGAATATAGAAGAAAGCAACTGTAAGAAGCATAAATAGCACAAATTAGCAGAAAAAGTATAACAAAGCAGAAAAAAGCAGAAGAATAGCAGAAAGCAGCAGAACTATAGCTGAAATAGCAGAAAACAGCTAAAATTTAGCTAAATTTGTAGAAAATAGCTGAATATAGCAGAAAGCAACTGTAAGAAACATAAATAGTACAAAGTAGCAGAAAAAAGCGCAAATAAAGCAGAAAAAGGCAGAAGAATAGCAAAAAGAAGCAGAACTACAGTTGAAATAGCAGAAAACAGCTAAAATTTAGCTGAATTTGTAGAAAATAGCTGAATATAGCAGAAAGCAACTGTAAGAAGCATAAATAGCACAAATTAGCAGAAAAAAGTATAAAATAGCAGAAAAAAGCAGAAGAATAGCAAAAGGTAGCAGAACCATAGCTGAAATAGCAGAAAACAGCTAAAGTTAGCAAAAAGGTGGCTAAAATTAGCACAAGGAATTTAAAGGAAGCATAACCAAAGCAAAATATGTGAAAAGCAGTGAAGATTTATAAACAATATGTGCCTTAACAGGCATTCACCCAGTTAAATGGATTGTTCTCTACTGTTCTTTTATAGATTTATCTGTCTTTTAAAAAAGAATTAATTAAAAAAACTTACTGGATGATATTTGGGAGGGTTGTCGTTGGTGGTTGTGCAAAAAACAATAGCAGCCAGAAACAGGCCCAGCAGCAGAATCAGCAGCCAGAGAGGAAACTGATCCTGGATCATTTTATTTGCATCTAAAAACACAAACATCAGGAGGCAAAAAGAACTCAGTAATTAGACCACATATTTCTTCTTCTTCTATCTACAACATGTTTTTTTGTTTTTGTTTTCATGTTCGACGATGCTCACATTCTCCAGACTGGAAGACGAGCAGACACGCCAGAGGAGCAGTGATCAGGTGGAGGGAGTTTAACGGGCGTCTCCAGTTTTTGTCTTCTTTGTCGGGGTCCACCACAGGGACACAGAGCAGCAGCAGCACCTCCAGAGGAGCCTGGTAGAAAAACCATGCCTTAAACATTTTCATTTTAAACACGCTGCCCTACCGACCAGGCTWTTTGCACACCTTCATAACTTTAAAGACTTTCCAGCTCCTTGAGTTCCTCCTCCACTTCCTGTTGTCCACCGGATTCAAGGAGCTCAACAGGATCTGACTCGTGGATGCGGTGTAGGGCAGGAGTGGCCGGTACTCTGTTAGCAACAAACACGCGTGGTCCTGATTCTGCACAATACATGAGCTCAAGCAGTGCTCTGTGTAACTGTGAATTCCCACCGTATTCCTGCTGGACTGAAGTGCCTGTCCAGGAGGAAGAGTCATCGTCWTCAGAGTCGTCGTCAGATGAATTCAAGTCTGCTTTAAAGAGAAAATACCCATAAATAACCCTGGAAGCTAGACAGCTTTCAGTTTATGTGAGGATCTCAGTATGAAAGTTTAACCTGGAGTATGTGGAACACTTGAAGAGTCTGAATTCCCAGAGTTCTTTTGTCGATTGTAGATGTAAGCACTGATGATAACGGTCACAACATAAATCCCGTATAGAGCCACGTAACCTGCAGAAATTAAATCAATCAGTTCRACCTCAGAATAAAATAATAAATATCAACAGTGCCGTTTATTATGCAGAGACAATTATAGGAATGCAAATGCAGGAGTRCAAATTAATTTTATTCATTTTGGTCATTTTTGGACATATTCATCATTTGTTTTTCTTTGTACAGCCTATTATCATTTAATCACACAATAAGCTGGTAGTGTTTTTAGGTAGAACACACACCTGCTGCTGCACAATCATTTGTATTGTTACTATTCATTGTAATTACTCAATCATTTGCACTACAACTCTGCTGTAATTGCACATCTGTGTTTCTGGTCTGCATTGTGATACTTCACTTTACAGTTMTTGATCTGTTGAGATCGTTTTGCACTGAAAACAGGCTCTCTCTGATTCCTAATGTCGGATTCTGAAACAAAACATCGTTTGTATTCTTGCACAATTCTTTGTATTATATTTTTAATATTAGTAGTTGTATCATGGCTAGTCAGTGTTAATTTTGTTTTGTGTGTACTATCTAGAGTTGGAAATGTAACTAGTGTGTAAACCCTTGCACTGATGTTGCTGTGACACCTGAATTTCCCCTCTGCAGGACAATAAAGGCTATTTCTATTCTATTCTATTCTATTCTATAAAACAAGTCAAGAATACTTTTTAAAAAATGTTCTCACTAGCACTGTTTCTTTCTCATCACAATCTTTCACCACTTTGAATTTATTAAAAATAAATTTTATTCAAATTCTTAGCATTTCTTTAATTGATACCAGTAAATATTGTCATTTAGAAGTGACATCTATCGATTTTGTTGCATTTTGTGTCTAGAAACATGTGAACTTATTCTCCAAAAACCTTGTTTGGTTGTTGGTGTCTGAGAGGAAATCTTTAGTAGTTTGACACATTTGACCTCCAGAGGAGAAACTTGTGGCTGGGTGACTCTTTGAGCTGTGCTCTTGTGTTTGTTTAAGACAGAAAATACTTGACATTCCAGTCTGGGACAAGTGAAGCTGAAGAACAAGAAAGATTAAAGCCTTCAATAATCTCACAACTCTTCACTTTCAACAAAAACTTAAGCGATAAAGATATAGTTCATTTCTTTTAATAATCTGTTTCTGTGCTTTAGTTTGTGTAAAACATTTAAACATCGATATCGAAACGATCACATTTTGATTGTTAATGTAGCYGTTTGATCGTCCTGACTTGTTTTGCAGCTTTCCACTAAATGTAATAGAATCTTTAAATAGTCTGATAACTGGATTACAACAAACAAATCGAGGCAATAAACTGCTGACAGTGCAAACTGTGGTTTCTGTCAAATCTGCATAAAGTTCGATTGAACCAGGACARATTTTAGCTGCAGAAGTTCTTGGTCAGCAAAAGAGCGATCTCCAATAAAAGCAAACTCAAAACCCTCCTGAGTGTTTGTGTGTACCCAGGATTTCTGCCACCGTCGTCGTCCCTCTGAAGAGCATCAGGAAAGTCCAGAACACCGCCGACATGTAGAAGACGACGTCCCGCAGGAACGGACGGGACGCCACAGTGAACGGTTTGACCAGAGCCACGCCCCCTGCCACGACCGTGGTGACGAATATGCCAGCCCCTGCGGGGACACGTTTTATTCAGGTCATTTAGTTACTTTTTGCAGGTGCGTGAGAACGAAGGAGAGTCTCTCTGCGTACCAAACAAGGCCCCGACAGCCAGGCCAGCCGTGTGCGGACGGGAGAACGCCGCCATGGCGCTGAAGATGTCAGGAGCGCCGTTCCCCAGAGCGAGAAAGGTCACGCCCTCAGCGCGGACAGCAGTTAGGGACAAACACTCACGCAGCAAAAGAACATCTGATTTAACAGCTCTGATAAGAGGCAAAGGGTCAGAGAAAGGATACGGCCACGTTGTGGGTGAGGTGCAGACTGGAAGATATGGCTGACAGGTTGGGACAAAAACTGTGGGGGAGAAACAAAAACAAAATGTACTTCAGATTGTGCACCAAAATATTACAACTTGCAGAAACTTCTCTACTTTCTGTTAAAGTGGTGAAATCTAGAGATAAGTGACAATTAGTGGGTAAAAAAAGGCAGAAGTAACTGTGCTTCCTTTGAAAAATCTCAACAGAATAACTTTCTTCGATCATGTGACTCGTCTTCATGTGACTGTTAAGCTGACGATACTGAGAGCTCGATGTGTGTGTGTGTGTGTGTGTGTGTGTGTGTGTGTGTGTGTGTGTGTGTGTGTGT
>NW_013952516.1:1093729-1094798 GCF_001266775.1 Austrofundulus limnaeus | reverse complement strand
GTGTGTGTGTGTGTGTGTGTGTGTGTGTGTGTGTGTGTGTGTGTCCATGTGGGCTTTCACTTTCTGAAACTTTGAACACATTCAGAGAAGAGGGGGCGGTGGAATCGTGAGAGAAACTTACAACTTAGAAGCTGCGAGTCCGAGAATGACAAACAGAAAGAAGAGCCATATAATCTGTGGAAACACAAGTGGTTCATTAAATCAACAAATGATTAACAAATCTGCAGCTACCGTTCTACAAAAAGCACATTGTATTCCTAAGTTCTGCCTGCGCAGTTTCACTTTTAGTGTTTTTAAAGACAAGTTTCTTAACCGAGACAGTTTTGATGCAAACTGGGGAAGTTGAAACATCAGAGAAATCCCGTTACCACTGGAATAAGAGTTTTTACTTCCAATAACTGAACGTTCCTGCTTCTCCTCCGGCTGCACCGACTTCCTTTTTTATTTGGTGCCGTTATGCGTGTTCATTTCTGTGCGGTTTTGTCTCCACGTTCCACACAAACTCAGGTCTTACACAGAGCGTGATGGTGAGAGGAGTCAGGCTGGGCTTCAGCAAGCAGAAGGCCAGATCCAGGTAGTTGATGAAGCCGTCCTCCATGTCGCAGTCAGGCGTCCTCTTCACGAACGCGCAGCGGTCCGTGATGTTGTAGTTCATCACGAGGTCACACTGCAAGTACGAGCAAACAGACAAAAAAAAAAMAAAACACCTGATCACCTGAACGTGTCGATAAAAGGTGCTAGTGTCCAAACAAAAGAAGGAAAAACGCAGACACAGCTTCATCGCTTCTTGTTTCATCGTTACGATTTATCAATGTGAAGAAATGTTGTCTTGATGGAAATTAAATGACATTAAACTCAAAAGTACAACACAAATACACAACAAATCTGCAGCATGTTTACTAGAAACTACTTTGTAGTACTTTGATCAGACAACTATTACTGAGGACAATGTGAGCTTATTGTGAAACTAAATCCTGTTGCAGTGGGTCTGCAGATCTTTTTGTTTTGTTTTGTAATCTGTGACTTTTTTTTTTATTTCCATGGGCGTAGCATCCATAGGTACGGGGTG
>NW_013952516.1:1086362-1093599 GCF_001266775.1 Austrofundulus limnaeus | reverse complement strand
GTTATCCAGTTTTCACTGCATGCTTCCTTGCTACTAAAATAGCTGATAACATGACAGTCATATAAAGAGAAATTATAAAGTAAATTTAGATATTTTAAATACTTTTCAGGCAAACAAATTGCACTAAATATCAACAATAAGGGGTGAACTCCRCTTAGTGACAATGCAGCCAGAGGGAATGTATTTGATATCAAAATTTTATTTTTATATTTTTTGTGCTGTTAAATTGATACACAACACTACATCAAAATCCACTTTATTTTCTTTGCATATCTTTCATTATTATTAATAAGAATTATTGCAGGATTAAATCTTAATTTTAGACATTACACACAACTAAGACATGAATTAAAGAAACACGGGAGGAATCACATTATTTTTGCTGGTTTATATTCACAAAAATAATCTATAAATAGTGGCCCTGGAATACTGATATGTTTACACGTAAAGGATTAAATTACRTAAACATTCAGGCGCAACGCACCACTAAAAGCATTGTGTTCCTATACGATTATACACTGTACACTTTGTATAAACGACATGTTGGTGACAGAAACTAGTTTAAACCGATTTAACAGACTTAATCATGTGACAGCTGAGCACAATAAACCAMGAACCACGCAAACCTAATTCTCACGCTAAGGTTAAAGGTGTGCTCTGACAAATAATCTCACTGACCTCATCGTTGTTGTTCACCGACATGATGGTCAAAGAGTCCGTTCGGTTGCTGTAGGTCTGGGAGCTGGCGGCGGCGGCGGCAGCTCGCTGGCTGCACAGCACCGCCAGCAAAACGGTCAGGAAAACACTAATAAAAGCCATGATTCACTTTATCCTGGAGCCACGTCCATCCCGACGCTGCGTTATAGTGGACCTGGCAGCTTTACTCAAGCCAAAAACGATACGAGAAATAATCTAAAGTCAACAACGTCATAGATGTTCCGCTGACAGCTACTCTTGACTGTTTTTCACACCGACATCGGGTTCGTGCCCAGAGAGTTTACCTCTGAGGCTCCGCCCACTGTTAGCAGCCGGACTGAGCTGCGTTCAATGACTCAACTCTGAAGCTCCGCCCACTGTCAGCAGCCGGACTGAGCTGCGTTCAATGACTCAACTCTGAGGCTCCGCCCACTGTTAGCAGCCGGACTGAGCTGCGTTCAATGACTCAACTCTGAATCTGGTGGAAAATTATTGAATTATGAAAGTTAATACTCCTATTTCTTCTGGAGAATATGCAAAAAATTTTGGCGCTATTTTTACAGAGATGTTGTCTGCTTGTTGTTCAGACAGAAGCCAAGAATAATTTTTTCTCCTATTCCCATACATTCTCCTGTTGGCAAAATATGTTTTAACCTTTCTCCTCGTAACAATAAGTCAATCAGATCTCTGTTTCAGGAGGTGACTTCTGCTGTTGTATCAAATTGGAATCGCTATTAGCTTAATACATCTTGGAAATTTACTTGGTTGCTCCCTAATCACTAACAAGATAAAAGAAGTGACCTTCAAACTTTTACACAGAGTTTATCTTGATAAAGACTACCTAAAGAAGTTCAGCTCTAACACTGCTGTAAACTGTACCTTTTGTGATGTTTGCTCAGAAATTCATTTGTTCTGGATGTGTTCTTATTCTAAAGTATTTTGGCAACATTTTTGTGACTACGTTGAGTCAAAAATATCAACAGGATATTGGAAACACGACTGGAAAATGAATCCAAATGTCATCTTTATCAATTTATTAATCATCATGGCTAAATTTCACTTACACAAATGCAAATTTTTGAAGAGAAAACCATTTTTTCTGTTTTTTTTTTTTTTTTTGGTTGAGTTTAAACAGTATGATTACAATTAGGCCTTCTACAAATCAAAAAGCCACAACAACAATAGGGGCTTGTTCCCAACTTAAAACTTTGGATCATTTGTTGCTTTGATTTTAACATGAGGCTTTCTGGCACCTGTTTTCTACAAGCATTATTTTATTTTATTAATCTATGTATTTATTTTCTTTTTTTATGGAAGAATGTTGTATGTTTTTTTTTCTTTTTTATCACATTTTAAGTTGTGCTCTCCCTGGTGTTTTCTTGTTTTTGTATCATGTACACTGGTGTGTACTGTAAAAAAACAACAACTCTGAAGCTCCACCCACTGTTAGCCAATAGAAATGTGCTGCATTCAAGGACTACGCAGTGTTCAAAACAAGTGAATAAATACATTATTTACATTTTACTGCGTGAGCTAAAGCACACATACTGTTTCGTTTAAGAAAATAATTTTTTTTGTCCCCTTCTGCAGGGCAATGAGCAATTTTGCTTAAAAGWTTTGACAATAGTTTTATACTGAAAGCCAGAAAAACCGATTACCAATCAATTGCAGCCCATAAAATTTGTATTTTAGTGTGACAATGTTAAATTAACAAGTTCTTCATTGTTTTGTCCAATGGGCGCATTAAAAAAGTAAAAAAAAAACAAAACAAACAAACTGCAAAGCTGCACAATGAACATTTAAACCCTGAAATATCACCAAAATGATGATTATTTGTGTGATCATGATTTTAGGTGTGCTTGAACTTACTGTAATCAGAATAACAATATTCTAAATATTCAGTCAGATAACCCATCTAAGTATACTGGAGAAAGATCAGTATTTTACTTTGAACTCTGCAATTAGTTAACCTACAAGTATTAGACTATATGTCATTCATTACATTTACTGAAAAAACAAATACAAAAACTAGAGAGAAATTTAGAAAACATACTTTGATTTGCATTTAACTGTATTCAAACAGCATATTTTAYTATAGGTGATTAAGACAAAGCATGCTGTGCTTACATTTTCTCACACAGTAAAACTGATCAACATAATTTACAGAAAGGACAAAAAATGTTTTCACTCATTGCTCACAAAAGCCCAAAACAACTATTATTTATTCCAAAATTACAGGAAGTAAACCTATAATATCAGACCTGAAATGCAGGTAATCTGTTGGACTGCTGTCACCTTTCAGTAACTGTAGGACTGAATATACTGTAGCTGTGAAGCAAATAATTCATATGCACTGAGGTCAAAGGTGCAAACAGAACATCAAAAGATCATCCCTGTTACGCTCATTTAGTACAGATTTTTTTAAAATAAATACATTCTCAGAAATTAACACAAACAAAACAGTCAAATTTAGTAATGGCGTGTCATTATATTACATTTAAGAACTAACAATTCAGATCGAGCCGTGAATAGATCAGTGTTCAGTGATAGCTCTTAAATCAGCTACTCATAAACCAGCCCAGAGTCGAGGGGTGCCGTGCTGGACTCATAACAGCCGCTCTTCTGTTTAGTTACCACAAGACACAAGTCCTGTTCACACCACCTGACCGAGAAAAAAAAATAAAAACACGACGCGTTGAATAAATATCAAACGTGTTTTATTTCTTCCAAGATATTTAAAAATGTGTTAAACATACCTGAGAGCTGCGTAAGTGTCGTGTGGAGAGGCCTCTTTCCAACAAGCGTGGTCAATAAGAAGCGCACCTGTTGAACAAAATAACAAGCGCACACTGATAAATCATCATTGTACAGAGATTAAGCCAAATATTTAAACACTAACTATGAAGATAATCATTTAATCRCTGAGGTAACCCCTTCAGATTGATTTGTATCAGCACTTCCTCCACCTGCGTAGTACCCACCTGCGTAGATGCGAGCCAAGCTGTATGCCAGGTCTCTGGATGCTAGTTCCAGGTAGTTTGGTCCTTTAGAAGCAGCCACCTGAACAAACTCCTCYAGCTCAGACAGAGCGCCGCCAACGGCTTTCACAGCTGGGGTTAATGAGGAAACACTAGAGGCGCCTGCAAGCAGCGACTACAAAAACAATAAAAAATAAATTGACCTAACATTCCTGCTCAAGTCCAGCTTATTAAAGGAAGTGAACCTGCTGCGCCAGATCGCACCTTGACGTGGGTGAAGTAGGCGTGCAGGACCATTCCTGAGCTACGAGCCACGCAGCGCAGCACATCCAGGGATAGAACGTTTGTTGTACCTTCCCATATACTCAGCACCTGCAATAGGGAACGACGGTGAGCCTAGAGCACGTTAAAAAATKACATCACTTTAACAGCAGTGTCACCTGTGCATCACGAAGCATTCCAGGCAGCCCTGTATCCTCGATGTAGCCCTGTCCGCCGAAGCTTTCCAAACCCTCCGATATGACAGCTACTGCCTGGCTCAGAAACAGCAAAACAGAAAACTCTCAGAACAATAAATCTAATATCACGTTTAAGTGTTGCGCACCTACCTGCTTCCCCGTGTACAGCTTGACCACGGGGGTGAGCAGACGGAGGAGGTGGGCGTCCAGCTGGCTGGCCAGGCCGCTCTCTTCTCGACCCAACAGGCGACACAGCTCCATCACCAGGAGAAAAGCTCCACGAGTCTCCACCTGTCGAGAGTCAGGAGGAAGTGAGGGATGATGGGAATGAGTCAGGAGGAAGTGAGGGATGATGGGAATCGGGAGTTTGAGCAGCCCACCAGCTGCTGCTGCTGCTTTACCTCCATCCGYGCCAGAGTYTGAACGTGCAGCGGGTGGTCTTTAAGAAGCTTTCCGAAAACGGTGCGGCGAGTGGCGTAGTCACGYGCCAACAGGACAACTCTGTAACAAAAACAAAACACAAATCCACACATCAGCTGATCAGCTTACTTCTGACTGGATTTTAGAAAGTGAATGAAGGGTCGTCCTGCCTTCTCATCCCAGCTACTGCAGACACACTGTTGTGAATCCTGGTTATGGTCAGCATGTTCGCTATGGACGCCACACCTCTCCCTTCTTCTGAGAGCTGTTGATGAAAAAAAGTCAGAATATTGAAAATTTAAATGAATAATAAAGCTAAAGAGACCATCTAATTTCACTATAAATGACAAAAAAAAGCTTTCTCTTAGATACAAGATGCATTTTAAAACCAAACAGGCTGTTACAGAGGAGCATAGAAGAAAAGGAGAAGTCTGGAAAAGGTCAAAAGTTTTAAGTAATCTTGGATAATTTTCAGCTTCTAACTATGAAGCTTTTCGATATAAACAGGAGCTGCCTCTAAAATTTATTTAATATGATTTTAATAGGTTGTGTTTTCTTAAAATACAGTATAACGCTCAAGGAAAGAAAATTACACAAATCAGTAAAATGCTTGTGAAATATTTAATCCCAGTTTTATCTCACATATTGCGTGATTTACTTTTAGTGTAAAAAGCTTCAGTTGGTGGATTTTTTTTTTTTACATTTACTAACCCAACAACTAATTAGTACTATAATATTCCACTTAAAGCAGAAAAACTCCAAATAAGAACAACGTGGCTCTTATCTGAGATGAATGTTTAGGCAGATAACCATGAGAGGCTGCAAAACTGACCAACATTTCTGGATTATGAATCATGTCTCACCTGTAAGTACTGACTCCATTTAAAATATGAAAATATGAAGTGAAAAATAGGAGCGTTGCATTTCCTCAAAGCTAGCCATTGGCTGATTTTAATCTCCTGCCTGCTGACCTGAAAACTTGCAATTCCTGCTGCTGAAACCTCTGCCACTCCCTTCAGCTGCATACAGAAACTTTTCTCAGAAATTGTTCACTGCAAAAAATGTCCACCTAACCAAGTTTTAAAATCTCATATCCAGCCAAAAAGTCTTTTTGATCTTGTTTTGTGACTGATTTACTAAACAAGAACTGATTGTGTAAGAATAATAATCTTGTTTTCAGAATGTGTAAGATTATTTGTCTTGTTAGTCTGAAAATTTGACTCAAATTAAGTCAAAAATTTCTGCCAATGCAGTAAGAAAATTTTACTTGGTAAGATCCTTGAAATACTTGATTTGACTCAATTTTTTCTTATTTCAAGAATCTTACCAAGTGAAATTTTCTTACTGCATTGGCAGAAATTTTTGACTTAATTTGAGTCAGATTTTCAGGTTAACATATGGTGGTTGTTGTGTTTTTTGAAATGTTGTTGCATTTGCCCTTCAGGGCCACCGTACTAACAAGACAAATAATCTTACACATTCTGAAAACAAGATTGTTATTCTTACACAATCAGTTCTTGTCTAGTAAATCAGTCTCAAAACAAGATCAAAAAGACGTTTTGGCTGGATATAAGATTTTAAAACTTGGTAAGATGGACAGTGGGGATACAGCAGAGGCCTAATAAAAGCACTTTTGTACATTTGGAAAGTCAGATGGAAAACAGARCGCTAATAGATTCGATCTGTTTCATCTGTAGTCTTCTTGTGGTCAAAATCTCTTTTCTCAAAAAGCAGAGAAGCAGCAGAAAGGTTCGTCTCATCCCCCTCGTGTGTTGAAATAAGCAAAGTGAAACAACTTAGTTTTCTTGTAACACATCTGCAACAGGAAGCGCACAAGTCCACAGTTTATTACGAGTGTAACAAACAACTGTGTGTAACTGACTCTGTGTGCAGGCAGGCCATCCAGCAGTAACTCAGCGGTCGGCATCTGTCGTGTTCCCAGTTTCTCCTTCAGTCTCTGAACTTCTATTCCCCTCAGTAGGCCGTCCTCGTCTCGACTCACCTCTGCGTAAAACAGAGACAGCCCCTTGCTCCCCTGTGAAACAGAGACAAACGCAAAGTGAAATCATACTGGGAGTGTTTTAATTTATGTGTATATTTTTTGACAGTGGAGGGAAGTTGGCAGAAGTCAGCAGTACTGGTGTGGTAGCTCCTCTGCTGTCCTGAGCTCTTGCTAAAGTAAGACTCATATTTGCGTCCGTGGCAGACGTAAACCACTTGAAGCCGTGCAGTTTGTATGAACCGTCTGTTTGGGGTACGGCCACAGTCTCAGTGCCGCTGCCTGAAGAAAACAAGAGGAAGCAAATGAAAAGGCAGCTCTGAGGACTCACACCAACCACATTCTGAACAAACAACTCGTCTGATAAAACGGAATGAGATAGTTGCATTTTCAAGAATTTCTTTTTGTGAAAACTGAATAAATGTAGGATTTAACAGCCTCAGTTCAAGGTTATTCTTCTGTTAGATGAAGGTGACGCTGATTCACATGAAAAAAAAAATTTCACTACTAACCCACATCAGATCCTCCTTGTCTCTCAGTCATCCACTGTCCAGATGTCCAGAAACGTTCAGGCTGGCGGCTGGTCAGACGGCCAAACGCTTCTTCACACACAGGTGGTAAACCTATGGACTTCACCAACACACACACACACACACACACACACACACACACACACACACACACAC
>NW_013952516.1:1073223-1086096 GCF_001266775.1 Austrofundulus limnaeus | reverse complement strand
GTGACATTTGACACGGAGATTGCACCTGATGATCACACACACACACACACACACACACACACACACACACACACACACACCCATCCAGGCAGTCATTCATATAACTTACCTGACAAATAAACTCTGAAACTATACTATATAAACTAAGGCATACAGCAGGGCTATTCAACTAAACTGCTCCGGGGGCCACAGTTACTGCAGGACAACAGCACAGGGGCCGAACATCCAGCAATAAAAATCATTTTGTAAATAAACCAAGTATTACAAAGATCTGTTACCTTTGAATTAGTTTATTTTGCTGCATTTAATCATGAATACAACATACAGAACCCTATGTAATAAATGTAGTGATAGTAAAACATATCAAAAATAAAAATAAAACATTCTGCCTCCTATTTAACACAAATATTATTTTGACACATTTAAACTGCCAAATATTTAAACCAATTTTATTTTTACTTTCATTTTATCTTCAACTGCTTGTAGTTTTACCTGTCTTAGATATTCATAGAAATGTTTTTACCAGCTTCTAGCCAAGATTCTGACGTTTCCGTAGAKGCCAAACACATCTATGTCTAACTAAAAAAAACTTAGAGTAATTAAAGTAGAAAACCCAGGGTTTGGACTTAAGAGATGAATGAACCAATTGGTGGGCCACATTTTGGTCATTTGCAGACTGGATGTGGCCCGCAGGCCGCCAGTTGAATAGCCTTGGTATACAGGACAGAACTGTGCTCTACTGACAGCATTAGTGAAATCTATAGTGTTTATAAGTCAAACTTAGGACTTCATTGGTATTTATTGATGAATTTAGACAATAAATAAATAAACACAATAAAGATCCAAAGTTTTACAAAATTCACAATTAAACATCATCAAAAAATGAGTAATAAGTATGCTAGTTTGAGCTGAATATTAATATTTTACAGCAGGGCTATTCAACTAAATTTTTCCGGGGGCCACAGTTACTGCAGGTCAACAGCTCAGGAGCCGAACATCCAGAAATTTAAGTTATTATGTAAATAAACCAAGTATTACAAAGATCTGTTATCTTTGAAATAGTTTATTTTGCTGCATTTAATCATGAATACAACATACAGAACCCTATAAAAGTAGTCATAATTCAACAATATCAAAAATAATAAGAACACATAATGCCTCCTATTTGACACAAATAATATTGTGACATCTCTGACTTGCCAAATTTTTAAACCAATTTTATTTTCACTTTCATAGTTCTATCTTCATTTGTTTGTAGTTTTAACTGTCTTGACTGTGCATAGAAATGGTTTTTCCCAGCTTGTAGCCAAGGTCTGACATTTCTGTAGATACCAAACATGTCTATGTTTTTCTAAAAGAACTTAAGAGTAATTAAAGTAGAAAACCCGGGGTTTGGACTTAAGAGATGAATGAACCAATTGGCGGGCCGAACTTTGGTCACTCGTGGGCCGGATTTGGCCCGCGGGCTGCCAGTTGAATAGCCCTGTTTTACAGGTTTATAGAAGAATTCACMAAGAGTTTTTTTAGTTACCTGGATGACCTTTGCAGCTCCATCAGTCATGGCCAGAGGACAGCTGTACAGACCAGATGAGGGGGAATAAATGTACAACTTGCTCATCTGATAAACACGGCTGGAACAGACAGAGAACGTATCAAACAAACTGCATATGGCACTGAAGACATTTAGCCTGATCAGAAAATAAAAAGAGCAACAAACCCCCCCACCTCCACTCCCCAAATAATTTCTCATATCCTATGGCGACGAGTCCTTCTCGTGCTGACAGGTCTTTCATACGCTTCCAGGCCTCGGAAGTCACAATGTGGTCCACTCTGCGACCCCAGGGGTCAAAATGCACCAGCCGTGGAGGGTTAACCTCACACTCTCTGCCCCATGTGTCCACTTCTTTGGCCAAACGCTCTCCAAACGCACTCAAGTCTGAGAAAACTGCCTTTAAACATATAAAAATAACAGTTAAGCTGGTAAAGTTATCTGAAACTGAAGTCTCTTAAGTTGGAAAAAACGTGCTTGGAATGATATGTTCTTTAAGCCTAAGTAAGGATACATTTAAAGGAAACAAGAATCATGCTCTTTGCCTCTATGAAGCTTTTCCCCTCAAGTTTTACAGAAAATMACTACACTGTTGGGTAGTTTCTGTTTCTGCTATACAGTACCTCCTCAGGCAGATGTCTCCTAAGATATCCTTTGAGCAAAGCATCCTCCAGAAACGGGTTCTTCAGAACCGGTTGGTCCTGAAAGAAAGGTCCTATCCTGGCTCTGCTGAAYGGTAGGTAACCTGCTGCTGCCTCCCAGAGGTGTTCTTCATCAGCTTTAGTTGTGCCTGGTTCAGCTGCACTCTGTGTTCTGATGTGGACAAGTGACTGGGAAACAGTAGGCCACAACCTGCAGCAGCAGCCTGCAGCTACACGTCTGTTCAGGAGGGCTGACATGGCTTAAGACCTGCCTGATGAACACATACAAGAGAGTCAATAAAATKATGTTATTATTAGTTTTTGACTTTACTCGTGTGAATTATTTGTTTTCATTAATAAATTTTATTTCTACCCCACACGTCTTCATCACAAATGAATTTGTGATGTGTTGCAGGTGCAATTCATCCTGCCACAATAAGAAAACAAACAAACAAACCTTAGGATTCCTTTTTAAGTTTTTAAACTATTTAGAATGTCTTAGTATATTTTATGGTGTACTTTATTTTATAAATGCTTTTAATGTTTATAGATTTTTTTTCATAAAATTGCTCTCACTATAATGTTAAGCCCAGAGTAAAAACAAAACAAAACAAAAAATCTGTTTAATAAGTTAATTGATGATCATGATAATAACAAACATTGCATATTTGGACTTATATAAGTAAACAATAAAAGTGGGTCAAAGTTCATTTGACTCTGCTGTCATTTCTTTTGTAAGATCTTCGCCGCTTACTTAACACATTTGATCCAAAATGTAACCAACAATCTGACAATTAAAAGGCTTAACATTATCTGTTAGCTTACGTTTGTTGCATTTTGACGAATATGCGATGCAAAAATAAGCAATTTCATATAAACAAAAATAAACGTCTTTGTTACAGCCAGTGATTCTTAAAATGTCAATATTGATGTTCTTCAGCACTGAAAATTTTCAAAGTCAAACTTTTAAAGTTTTACACATGTAAACAATGAGCTAACAAGCTTACCGAACGTTAGCTTAGCTGCACAAGATGGTTAGGTTCGACTCCAAAATAAGAGTCCATCAGGTTCATTTCCGGTTACTGTTTTATTAACGTCAGATGCTAGGATGTGGATAAAGGTAGGTATTTAAAAATAGTAGATACACGATTGTTTAAATAGCACTTATGCTTTGGTGTGTACATTTTCTGTATTCTGGTATCTTTTCATGTAATACAGGAGATAAATTACTGTTCAAAAATCAGTACTAAAAATATCTATGAAAATAATTTCATTACTTTTAGGAGTGATGATTTAAACCCAAATGCAATTTAATACCTACAAAATTAACTGCCCTAATATGACTGGAATAATCTACAGAATTACATATTCAGATTGTCACACATGGTACTAAAATACACAATGCAAATAAAAATGCTCAGCAGGCATAAACAAAATGTCATTCTATTAAAATATAATAAAAATAAGCTTAATATTTAAACTTCGTATATGGGTATATATTCCCCACAAACCATATTTATTGTACCACACAGAAATTTGAAAGTGTTGCTGCACTGGTTTATTGTTTTAGGTTAAGATTTCTCAGAAATACAGAACAATTTGCTCTTATTAGAACAAGATCTTAGGCATGCACTGTTTAATAAAACATTGTTATGGCGTGTTTAACTTCTTTTTCAAAAGGGAAGAATGAAGGTACAAAATGATCATGAACATACAAACTTACAATGAGCAAATTTGACGTTTCTCACCCAAAAAACATTCATCCTAATTGTAGAAGGAACCGAAGGAGTATCAATACTGATAAAACCTGGCAAGTCACTTGTGCTTGCATTGTGGCATCTCACACTTAAAGTTACAGATCAACTTGGTTTACAAACCAAAACTGGACAAAGATAAAGAGCAACAGTTATGTTTTTAGTGTACAAAAATAAAACTTACTGTTGAGATGAACAGCACAAACCAGCTAAGTCCAACTATTAAAGGGACTTGCAGTGTTACAAATTAAAAGTGTGTGATACTCCACTGACAGAGGGCCAAATGAAAGCAAATGTAACTTATCACGATAGCTGAATATATAAAAAAGTAAGCACACATTAACCTACATAAAAATACAAAGTTGAATTGGGTTTACATATTTTAAACAGATAAACATACAGTCTATGAGCAGGTATATAAAAACGACTAAAAGGAAAGATCACAAGGCTAATCAACAAAGAAAAAACAACTCAAACTAAAGATTTAAACATGTGGTGGGAACAAGAACTGTTAGCACCCCCAAATATTGATACCCCAATCGGTCTTTGGGGAGTTATCAGCACATGGTGGCTGGACTGAAAACTTCAAGTTTTTAATATTCATCTCCTTTTCCACGTCATCTTCAATCACCTTTGGTAAGGAGGTCTTCTATGTAAGCATCGAGTTCATCGTCCGTGTTAATGTCGATGTCCTAAAATTGTAAAAAAACATAAATAAATAAATGTGTATCCTTGTACATGCAAGAGTGAAGATTAAAAAGTGTTGAGGCATTTATTCACAATGAAAGTCTCACCTCTTGCACTTTTTGCAGAAGTGCTACAATGTTTGTTCGTAGTTTCTGTAGTTTCTCATCGGCCTCCTTCAATTTCAGCTCAGCGTTGTTGTTCTTTTCTTCCACAGCTTTGGCTCTGGCATCAGCTCTGCTCTGGTATGAGTTACACAACGACTGGAGACCCGATTCATATTGTTGAAAATACTCTTTCTAAAAAGAGGAATAATAATAATAATAAAAAACATGAAGACAACAATGAAACAATAAACTGGATAAGTCAACTATAGTTATACTTAGTGAACTATTATATATTGTATTAGTTTTTTATCTCACTAATTCAGCTTCAGTCCATTAAAATCATGTATCTCACCAAAGGAAAGGCCACCAACTCCTCTGCTGTCATACTGTTAACATCGTCCTTTGGAATCCGAAAAGCAGGAGGGTAGAAATAACGCAGCATTGTCCTGGAAATAGGCAACAGAACAAAGTGAAGAATACTTCACACTAAAAATGATCTGGGGCAATAAAAAAATCAAGCACAATCCATAGCTCACCTCATCATGGCGACCAGGCTGTCAGTCACCTCTCGACTGGTTCCAGGCTGAGTCGTGTCCGGCTCCATGGGTGCTGGGCCTTTCTCAACCTCCTGTTGGGTATCAGGCGTCTGAGAGATGGGGGACGGTGGCCGCATCAACCGTACTTCATCACTCCCCTTAAACACCCTTAACATAGACAAAAATAACAGTTTTATGTCACGTAAACAAAATAACGGTAAAACAAATAAATAAATAAATCTTACCACCGGTCTTTGGGAGTTGATCGGGGAACGTAATCGAACTTAACTTTCCAACGAACACTCTGTTTGTTCGTCTCCACAGCAATGACTTTGCCAGTGAACCATTCTTTGTTGACACGTACTTCAACCAGCAAACCCTTATCTGTGAAAATATAAACAAAACTAATTAAAAAAATGTCCTTTCCCACATGAAACATCAATGATGCAACCATCTACGATCTCACCTTTCTGAGCATTTTTTATGTCGTTCTCTGCTTCCTTCTCTTTCTCAGATGCCTGAAAATACAAAAAAATTATTACAACCACACACGCAGGAGTATTTAACTGGAAAAAAACATTTGGAAGGAAATCAAGATCCCAAACTGATGTTGATAAAATAGATAAAATGAACATGCTCTCTAAAAAAAGATACATGTGAATAAACTAACTGCTCCACTAACACAGAGAGAGTTAAAAAGAGAGAATGTTAATCTGACACATGCACGTCGAGAATCAAGTTGTTCTTGATTGTTAGAGATTGTGAGTAGATGCAGCCTGGGTTTAATCAGAAGTAGCAGAGACAGACTCCATAAAGCTACCTTTGCTTTAGCGTCTTGCTGTGGAGTGGAAATAGATTTAGCGACAGAGGCTGGGGTGGTTGGTGGCTGCCGCAAAGGAGTGGAAATTGTTTTCTTCTCAGGCTGAGTTTGTGTTTTAACCTGCAAGGTCAACAGCAGAGGGAATCTGACTGTTCATTTGGATGCACCCACACTGCTGCACGCTGCTATGGAGCAGTACAATAAAAACTCCACAACTTCAATTCGCCCAAAGAAAACAAATGCATTCAACTGGAACACAGGATGCTCACACCAGGTGCCACTTTGATGCTGAAACAAATGTTGTGTTATATTTACATCAAATGCTGAACAGTAAAGCTTTTCTCATTGCAGAAGCTTCTACCACTGCTAAGCTTCGTGTATAAAAATGTGCTACTGTTGGTTCAGATATTTTGTTATTTCTATTTCAAAAGAAAAAAAAAAGCTAAAAAAAGTTATTTGAATTTTCATGCATACATATAAAGCATTAAGTTTTCTTTTATTCTTTTTATAGGCGAAGCAAACAAATGCAAAAGTAAAAGGGGAGCAGTGAGATGTCTGTGCAGCCTCAGTTTAGTTGCTGTAACATGATTAAAAGCAAGAAATGGAATAGCAAAGTGTCTGATTAACCGTCTATATGACCACTTTATAATCTCTATATGAAAGGTTTGTGTATGTAAACATCTGGTCACTTCCTTTTGCTTTTTAGAATGAGATAGTGTCAGCACACAAAAAATTATATATACTACAGAAAGTTGTTTCCATTTCTGATTTAAAGCATTAAAATCAACCTAAAGTGACACTGAACTCATGCTAATGTAACACATTATCCCATTTTTTATAGTTATAAAACAGAACAGAACTGATTCCTATACTTGGCTGAGCGTGAACTACTTTGCGTGTTTACCTCGTCCAGCTTGCCACGTTTGGGTGGGGGGGCCTTCTCTACCACTTTACCACGGTTACTGGTTGCTGTGGCCATCTTAAGTTTCTTTGTTTGTGGTTCTTCTTCATTCTCCTCCTCGCTWTCTTCTTCTTCTTCTTCCTCCTCCTCCTCTTCCTCTTCTTCTTCTTCTTCCTCCTCCTCCTCCTCTTCACTGTTTTCCTGCTCAATTATTCTCTTACGCTGTCCAGCAGGTGCTGGTTTAACCGATGCTGCTTTGGTGGAGGCCTGCATTAAGACAATTTTGACAATTTCCATGTCCGCTTAAATTTTAATTAGTTAAATCATCCAAAAATCTTTCTGACTTACTCGTGGGCTGCGGCTGAGTGGGGGTGCCTTTGCAGGGGTTTTGGGAACTGGCTTTGGTGCAGGTGGAGGAGGCTTTGCTGCAGCTCTTGTTCTGGACAGTTCAACTTTAGCTGGTGGGGTTGGGGGCGCAGACGTTCGGCTGGGGCGCTGAGAAGCTGTACGAGTTGGAGGAACGCTGGGGGCATTTTTCAGGTGGGCCGGTAGGGGTGGGGAACGTGGGCGAGTTGTGGTCCGTTCTGAAGACCTAGTTGTCTGAATAAGTAACATGACAACCGTTAGAACAATTTTATTTATGAAACACTTTAAAAAACTGCAGTTGTTCCTCATTTCTGTCAAAGAAAGATCAATTTGTAACTTAGTTTTTGACAGGCAGAGTATTTGGAGTAACATTATCAATATAAATTGATACAATTTGTAAACAGACGTCACAATAGCAGCCGGTACCTGTAAAGTCTTCGTTGGTCTAGTGCTGACCTCGAGTGGTAACTTCTTGATATCTTCTGCAGATTTTATTGTGCTGGTTTTCTGAAGAAATACAAAAAAAAAAATTCCTATTTATTGCTCTGATTTACACAAGGGAACAAAAAGAGATGGAAAAAAAAAAGAATACCTCCAAGGCTTCTAGTTTCTCCTGCTGCTGTTTGATTTTCTCAGCTAACTCCTTCTTTTTGTCGTCAGCTGTCGGTTTGTCTTTTTTCAAAACACCGCAAGGTAGATTCTGCCTCTGTTCAGCAGCATCACATCTAAAAACACAAATAACAAATGCTACATCAGCAAAGTAGAAACAAAAATCAAAACAACATTACAGAAAACACAGTGATAAGACCTGAAAAACGTATCAAACATAGTTGTGTTTGTACCTGTCCTGGCTGCTGTCAGGGTTCATGAGACACACCCAGCTGTCTGGGTAGCGTTTGTCCACTGCATCTAACTGGAAAGGCAGCGTCCTCCACTTCAAACATTTGTCTAAAACATTTAATAAAAAGAATGTTAATTTGTGACAGTATTACAGTGAACGACTACATTAATGTTACTTACCGCACTGAATAGTAAGTGGTATCTCCATTGCACGACGTCTTTTGTATCTCAGCTCTGATGAGGGAGGTGCAGACCAGCTTGCAGACAAATATCCAAACTCGTCCCAGAACTTTACGATACCTTTTTGAGCTGCATAAACACRTTTTTTTTATTTTTTATGTAGTTTACCTTAAAGAAACAGCATTTTCCAAACTGCCATTACTGCAGCTGTCTTTAAACCTCTATTGTCAATTTAATATGGTCTTAGACTTGATCCTTTCCTTGCTTATTCGCTAATGATACTTCCATAAATAAATCAAAACAAACATTTTAAATGTGAAACTAATAACAAAAAATAAATAAAATAAAAACTTACCAATGTTTATATCCTTCCAGTACTGAGCTAAATATTCGCCCATGGCCTTCAGTAAGTGTCGGTACTCTTTAGCATCTGCAAAGTCTTGTTTGTTGTGAGTAGGCTCCAGGACCAAATATGGGACGTCTACAACTCCAACTACACCCCCACAGGCCCTGAAACACACAAAAACACACTTTTTAGTTGATGTTATAATTAAAAGTAAGATCATTTTCTTCTTTGTGTATACTTACATGCCTCCCTCGAGCTGAGGCCCCGTCTTCTCATACAACTTGATGAGGCGAGAGCAGTTATAAACAAACATCCCATCCAAATCTCTTTGTTCTATATTCAGTCCAAATATAAAGTTTAGGTCCTTGGGTTCTTTCAATGCTCTGAGAAATAAGCAAGAATGAGGAAAAGAATAAATATAAGAAAAAAGAGGACAAAAAGCTATTTATTATGATTCAAATGATTGGAGTTGTAATTTTTTTATACAAATAAAATTCACGCAGAATATTTTTGTTAGAAAAATAATACTAACATACAATGACTATCACCTAAGAACCTAATTTAGTGCTGGTTACAAAATCAACATATTATTTAACAAGTTGGGTAAGGTAAAATGTTATTAAGGAATTAAAAAAAGTTTTGTTGCCTTTTATCTAACTTTTATTATTGCCATGTCCTAGATGACTGAGAATCTACACAACTGTTCAATATAGAATCACAATACAGACGTAGATAAACACAATAACTGCTTTGTAGTAAAAACTATACTAGGAAAAATATATATGTTCTTTAACATACTTTTGTTTGGCTTCAAGATTTCTTTTTCTTATGTCAGCCTCTCTTCGCAGCATCATGGCTGAATCCTGAACTTTTCTCAGAATTGCCTAAAAAAAAAGACAGTTATATATCTTAAGTAATAAAAACAAAAATTGTGCCAGCGCCACACAAAAATCCATTTGCATTTGTCAAGTTTTGGAGGGAAAAAAAGAAGCTTTTCTTACTCTTGATTCTTTTGACAAGTCATCTCCCAATCTGGCTTCCATCGCAACACGTTTGCTATCTGCTTCTCTGGCCTTCTCCTCAGCTGAAATATAGAACATTATCAAGTCCAGTTAACTTAGAAAAAAAACTTTAATGATTACAACAAGAACTTACCAATTTTTGAAAGGTGGTCTGCTTTTTTCACCTCTTGTTCGGCACGTGTTTTGAACCGAGTTGATGTGTATTTATACATCCTTCAAATAATAAAATAGCAGTAAAAATCTCACAATTGAAATAAAAGACAAGTCAACCGACATATATAGCTACTATAAAATTACCTCGGTTTATAAAGACAGCAGGACAGTCTCTTAGTCCTGACTTTATGTCCCTGGATAAAAATCCTCATGCGTGGGTCAATGTAGAGAACAGCAGTGTAGGCCCTGAACGACCTCCTTTCAGGCTTCCTGTGTAAGGTAAAAGCAGTATTAAGAGAACATTTCTGACAAGTGAAATCAGTTACAAGTTAATTTTCTAATGAAAATCTTGCACAATTTATAAGTGCTTAAAAGAATGAGTTGCAGTTGACTCTCAGCTACTATCACAGCAGATTTTTGCTCCATGTCTGTGAAATGATTAAGTTATAATTATATTCTACGGCAGCCATCCTGAATAAAGCTGACTTCAAAACTTAACAAGTTTTATATGCACATCCAATGATTATTTCTGAGTTTCATTGAAATCTACCCAGTGATTCATCAGATATATTGTTAACAGAAAAACAAACATAAGTAACTACACAATCACCCATAATTACAATTTATGTAACAACATGTACTCAAATCATTCTTCTACTCACACAGAGTAACAGTTAAACTTACACTCCTTCCACAGGTGTCCCAGCCATGAGTATGTCCTGGTGATCAGACTCCACATCCAGCTCTGGTTCTCCATTGTCCATCAGCTTTAGGTTGTAGATGACCACAAGAGTGCCTTCAGTAAACAAAAACAAATGTGATGCCAAACATGTATTTAGTAAACACTTGACTTCATGTATCACCAAAAATATATATATATATAAATAAATAAATAAATAAATAAATAAAAACATACCACTGTCACTTTCTATTTTGCTGAACTGCTCCATCAGCTGCTGCTCATTTTTAAAAGGCGAGTATTTGAAGATGAGTTCGGTCTCTATTGCATACTTCTCAGGATCAGAAGTCAGGGGCTCCTTGGTTTTTAAATCCCATGAGGGTAGAGGCACTATGACCTGTGAGAGGATCAAAGGTCTTACATAAAGTACTAAAGAGAAAAAAAAATGGTGGCATATTTTTCTAGCTTTTTAATTTTCTCTATATTGAAACTTTCTTGCACAACTAGGTGTTTTAGTTTGAAACACCAGTTGTTTTTCTTAATAAAGTATTTCTATAAACAAAGTGGGTGCATGTATTGCATGAGCCCAATGAAATGAAGAATGTTTTTATAACTCTGTGTAAAATGCAAAACTTATAGCACAAACTGTAACAAAAAATGCATAAAGAGATAAAATAAATAGATATGTACATGTACAGAGGTACACAAATTGCTTATTCAGATTCACAAATTTTATGAACAGAATGAAACCTCAATAAAGGAAAACATCTAAATATTAGTATTCGAGCTCATGTCATAACCTAATATTATAAATCAAAAAGCTCATATTTTGTATGAATAAGTCTAATCTGACCTCATCAAGTCCTTCCTCTTCATGAAATGTTCTTGACAGGAAAAGGCAAGTTAGTGTATTTTCTTTCTTTGTGAACAAAATGAAGTCTTTCCCAATTCGCATTGATCCCCTGCAAGAAAAACAACAAAGTTAAAGTAACAACATAAAGACAAGCGTACCAACTGCAAATAAACATCACCACAAGCACTGCTTGACTCACGATTTCAATCCATTTCCATACTGGCCAATCTGGGTGGACTCAGGGGACCGTTTGCTTGACTTTCCAAACTGAATCACATGAGTTGCCTCAACTAATAAAAAAAGAGATGTTTTATGAACAAAACAAATACTGTACATAACAAGATAACATCAGCATTTTCCAAAATTTAAATCACACTTACGTGGGTCCATCCCGATGCCATCATCCAAAAAGCAAAGTGAAAAACCACCACGCAACTCTGGTCTTTTCTCTGGAAGAATAACAAAAACATAAAAGATTAGGAGAAATATCAGAGCATATTAAATTTAAAACTGTGAAATTGGTGAATTATTCCTAAATATACCTGTGTAGATGTCGATTCGTGTGGCATCAGCATCTCTGTAAAAGAAAAGAAGAAGTGGAACTTCCTATAAAAATATTTCTGTGCATTTTATGTTATGCAGGCTTAATTACTTGTCAGTATATCCTGTTTTAAATAGATGTGCATTACCTTGAATTGTCCACAAGTTCAGCCAAGGCCCCAAATAAGAACTCGTGAGTTGTCCTGAAAACATACAATTCATTCTGTAAGTGCAAGATGTATTAATAATACAAACACATACAACATAACTCTTGGTAGAAGTCTTGTAAATTTACATTTATTGTATTACAAAATTTGTCAGTGTTACTACAGCGTTTCCCACAAAGACTGTGGAGTGAGTCATTCACGTATTATAACACTGAAAAAAAAAAAAATAGCAACCATACACATTTTTTATGATCCAAATAAGTAAAATCTTGTGTAGTACATCCTTTCAGGACATTCTCCACATAAAAACATATTCCCAATTCAATGCACAACACTAATATATTTGCACACACAAAACCTAAATGAGTAACAAGTAACAGAAGGAAGATTTGTTGGTAGGGGTTAAATTAAGATTTCCTGTGACTGTTAACATGTCCGTATATACCTTTGAAAAGGGAAAGTGTGGTTTTAATAAATGCTCCAAAATTGACTACATAAAAATGAGACTAGGTAAAATAAGATTTAAAAAAACAACTGTAAATAATGTCAAGTAAATAATCTTTCTGGTTTGCACACTTACTAGAGTCATTTTTACACAGTAGGCAGTACACAAAGTTGATGATAATAAAAGTAATTGATGTGGAGTTGAATGTGCGATATAAATGATATAYGGTAGAAACGATATAAATTTGTCCAATGATAGAGATCTGTAGTCTACCAGCCAACCGCGCAATA
>NW_013952516.1:1071264-1073208 GCF_001266775.1 Austrofundulus limnaeus | reverse complement strand
CACACACACACACACACACACAGTATATGATTTAACCAGGTAGATCTCCCTTAAATTTAGATTTTTATGGGAGACCTTAAAGTCTCCTTTAAAAAGGAGACTTTAAGGTCTAAATTTTTTTACCTATACATATTTATTCCACTCAATTAATGTGTGATTTATTTATTTTCTATTATTCTATTATAAGTTTTATATTGTGATATATATCGTTACCGCCACTCATCATAATGTATATCGTGATATGATTTTTTCGCCATATCGCACATTCCTAGTTCACATAACATAAATTATTAACAGTATTTTATAATTTCATCACCAGTTCATATCTCATTATGTACGATTGCCTGTGTTTCAGGAAAAAGGGGGATTGTATGAAGTAAACCTTTGAATATATGCATTAAAAAAACAGGTGCTGTGAAGCGATCATAAAATAAGGTTTTGATTGTTATTCACTCCTCTGTTAAGTGCAAGCCATGTGAGTCAGTAAACTAAATACCTTGAACAAGTTTGATGGCAGATAAAAACATTTAAAATTGTATTTTTGTGTAGCTGAATATCCGTTACTACACCATGCAGGTGTAGTATAAAGGACACAACTTGACACAGAAAACAAAAAAGTGGTACTTACGAATTTGTGTGCAGGTATTCAAATGTAAGTTGAGCCCTGCTCAGGTTACTGTAGCTTGAGTAAGCCATGGCCCCTTGCTGTTAAGGTCTACGTCCTTCTTGGTCTTTTGTTTTATCGTCTGACCAACAGTGAGTTCTAGTCAAGAGCATTCATCCTGCAAAAGGAAGTAGAAAGTAATGTGTTTAGCTGCATACCGCCATATTTTTTTCAACTGACAACCGAGACATATCCTGGCATTAGCTGAAATGGATGTTAAACAATAAAACAAACGAGGTACTCACGCTTTTATTAAAAATTCTCCCTGCAGATGAAAGTACGACTCATGAATGCACCACGTGGGAGGCCTGCAGAACAACAAAATAATGTGAAGCCAAGGAGCGCCTTTTCTGCGCAGTGCTGTATGTTAGCACTTCTGTCTAAGCACGTTGTTACTAGACTGCCTGGATTTCTAAAGTCATGCAATGTCTTTGTTCATGTACAATCACACAATACAAACGTTGTATACGGCATTTATAAACTGTAACTAATGTTTTACGTTAAGCTAATGTCAGTAACTAACGAACCGTTAGCATCCGATACTAGAATGTTTATGGGCAGCGACGTACACCTTAAGCTAACGTTAGCTAAACCATTTAATTCTGACAAAGTTTCAAGTCCGTCGTAACGCTACAACAACTTTATAATAAAATAATCACCCAAAAGTACTATGAAGACTTTGTAACATTACGTTGTCTTGTTCTTGACATTAAACAATCTCAAGGGCCTCGTCAAAATCCTGTCTTTTCGACGTCGCGTCGGTGAGTTTTCTCCAGAGCGTATGGCTTTGCACAAATCCCGCCTCCAGTTTCCTAGAATGAACCAATAGGGAGGCACCATGACACGACTCTCAACGGTCATTGGATGAGACATCTTCCTACGTTAACGCGGTTACATTCCGCTGCGCTAGAGGCCAGTGCGCACCTGGGTGAGCCAAAACTATAAACAAGAACATTATTCTCATGATTATTCTATGTTCCGTTCTACGTTTATTTATTAATTTGCGTTTTGTGAAACAACAGTGTTGGCTGAAGTCCTAGACAAATCATCCACCCAAAATGCAAAAAAGTCTTTGAATTTTTGCCATTAATTTCAATTAACATAAAATATTTTAAGACATCAATTTGTTATTGATCATTTATTTCTCTGTACACAAATTACACTCTGTATCAATGCATGTATCCAAACAGTTTTGAAAGAACATTATGCCATTTTTCTCTGAGTCTAAGCAAGAAGCAGTGGCATCACTAGGCCTATTTTCGGGGGGCTGGATATATATA
>NW_013952516.1:1068347-1070482 GCF_001266775.1 Austrofundulus limnaeus | reverse complement strand
ATACATACACACATTCATACATACATACATACACACACACAATACAAATATATAATATACAAAAATTCTGTGGGTCTCCTGGGGGCTACACCCCCCCGTACTTAAAACCTAGTGACACCCCTGGCAAGAAGGTTTCTTTTTAAAGTATGTGCAAAAGTTCTGGTTGCATCTGGTTTTAGTGAGTTACATGTACATCAAAACTTTTTTAAAGGCAAACATTGACTTTGTGTTGTTCCCAGATGTTTCTCTTGCTAGGCTACATTGTATAAAAAGTTACAATTTGCCTTCAAGGATCCTTAAAGGAACATTCCTTATCAGAACATTCAAGTTACCCTTTCAATGTTTAGAACACAAAAACTGCAGACTATTCTCTAAACATTTTGGAAAACATTAAGATGGATCAAAAACATCTCCATATTGAGAAAGTAATAATAATTTCAAGAAGTCAAGAAACATCCACTAAAGGTCACAGCCAYTCACAGATTAGTTACAAATCAAGTTAAGATGCATGTTTTGGTCTGTGAGAAGAAGCCAGAGTACACAAAAAAATCCCTTGCATTCAAGGGAGGAACATGTAAACCTCACTCAGAAAGAGCAGGAGACGAACCTGCAACCTTCTACAGCACTAACCACTGCTCAGCTGTGCTGCCCCATCTCTAATACAAATTGATTTGTCTGGTAAACCAAACCGGTTAGGAAAAATTACTATTACTGAGAGTATTTTGTAAAAAAAAATCAAATCAACAGGATGCTGCATATACCGACTGTGGTGTAGATAATTAACTTAAGAGTTGCTTTTGTAGCTTTTTTTTACTACTGTCCTGCTATATTCAATACTCTCTGTTTGCATATAAAGCACAAGCATCAAGTTAGGAAATATTAGACAACACTGAAATATTTTGTTGTGAAGTTTGAGTCAAGCTTAAAAATGACTCATAATAAAAAAAAATCAAGTCTTCAAACCCAAACTGATATAACCTTAGTCATGCATGAACACATCTATGAGTGATTATACTGTATTTTCAATTAACTTTGAACCTAACAAGGCTGTTTTTAACTGATAAATATGAACTAAGCACAGTTCACATGATGTTATAAATCAACATTTAAAAAGAGATTTTCAGAAAATAGATTAAATTATCTCATACAAAAYGACAAACGATGTAAGCAAGATTATTTTGGTACTGTGAATTTAGTGCAGACCATTCAATCGATCAAGTGTTTTAGTTCACATGAACTCAACACGGGYTGTGACCCGACACGTTACCAGGATTCATTTAACAAAAGTTAAGTTTCTCCAGAGTCTTGTATGACATCATAGTGCTGTTTTCACAAAGTGAGAAGCAGTAACCAGCACTACCAGTACTACCTACAACGTAAAGTGGTGTCTTGTTAAAGCAGCTGAATGCAGTTTTGAAAGCAGTAGCACTTGTTGCTCTCTTTCAGGAACCAGCTGATTTCTTTGTGGCACAGAATGAGCAAAATGGTCAACTGTCAATCTGGGGCTCCTGTAAATACAGTAAATCAAGAAAAATAGGGTAAACAGTGTACACATTATCAAAGTCTTTCATGTTACAAATACTGTGATGAACAGATTACTAAAATATAGATAAATAATTTTTGATGGCAACGTAACATCAGAGACTTACATTTTGGAGGTCGAGCCCACTGTGCTGTTTGTGGCGTGTCTTGGAGTTTGTGAGACTTGCAGCTAAGCAGAGCAACAAACAAACAGCGAGCAGAACCACGCTGACTTCAAGCAGATGTTGCACTGCCACACTTTTGTCTTCCTAAAGAAGAAAAAGCACAGAATAATTTGAATATTTTCTTTAATTATCTGTATCATGGTTGAAGAAGTGACGTTGTCTGAGTATGATATTTCCATACCAGCGTTAACATGACGGTAAGTGTGGGGTCATTCTTGAAGTGCAGCTCATAGCAGGTCTGTGATGTTTCCAGTTGATTGGTCACTTCCACAGGAATGATTGAAGTATGTTTCTCTGACGGAGGGCACTCTGGAGGAAGCCTATACATAAAATATACAATATGTTCACAAGAATCCCCCAAAAACATTTCAAATGTTTTACAAAAGCAAACGATTACAATAAAACTTTAAATTAACAAAGATCTATTTA
>NW_013952516.1:1063925-1066772 GCF_001266775.1 Austrofundulus limnaeus | reverse complement strand
TTAAAGAACAGAACTACAAACTTTAAATAAATAAACTTACGGGGTTTTAGGCAGGATGTGTGTTGGAGCACTTATGGTGAGGCAACTGTTGTCAGATATGAYCTGAAGTGTGAGATTAACCATTTCTTTGCCTAGCAAATAAAACAAATACAGTGAGAATGTGTTTAGAACAATTTCGTGTAATTTCAAAACAGTTTCACAGGAAAACCCACCTCCAAGATGAAGCTGACTGGCTGTTAAMCTGGAGACTAAACCGATGTTTTTCAGCGAGCCACTCTGTGAAGAGGTCGTCACAGTCATAGGAACACAGAGGTGCAGAACAGTGACAGAAGGACTTTCTGTTGAGTTCACTGAGGTTGTTTTAGTTTTTTCCTGCTCCATTAGAGGAGGAGAATGTGACGGAACTTGCTCAATCAAACTTGAATTTATTTTTTCACACAGATGGAACTGTGTTAAAGATGAAAGCACAGTGTTCCAGTCCTGAAAAAAAAATTGTATAAAGAATGTTTACTGTGCGATGCCAGAGACTAAGACAATGATCCTTTTATGTTGAGAAATGATGGGAATTAAGCTGCTTTAGTCAAAACTTAAAAATGTTAAGCACACTCTTATGCAATATTATAAAATGTCACGCTCAGCATATCTGTTAATGAGTCTCAGCTAATACTCATTTATGTGTTGCTAATGTTGACTAGCTGTAGTGGACATCCACACTTTCTGAGCAATTTTATAAATGTGCTTTCTTAATATCTTGTTCACAAGAGATAATTGATGGTGCACAATAAGTGCAGCAGTGTTGATGCTCGTATCGTCATAATTCTTTTTTTGCTGGTTCAAACTTTACAAATTTGTCTAAGACACATATGGGTCCTTACCTTTGCTATGTCCGGGTTTGGAAGACTGTGAGTGTAATTGTAAGAACTGAGGTAAATTAATGAGATGGCCAGAGTCAAGAGACACAGGAAAAAGGTTGCCCCTGGTGGATTATRGGATACATATTCTCTAAGGTTAGAGACTGGCTGCCAGAAACTCATCCTTAGACTCCACGTACAGATGAAATGTTGTAACCTGCAAACAGGGAAGTAAAAAGCCACTATTTAAGAACTGACTGGGTTTTTTCTCACAGTCATTATTGTAGTCCCTTACAGAAATTTAGTTGACCAGCAATTGTTAAGACAAGAGAAGGACTCAAAGATTGTGTAAAATGTCTTTAAAAAAACTTCCATCTTACTTCGGCAATTGTATCTTTATCATGATTGCTATTAACCTGGATGAATTCAAAGCATGACTTTCAACAAAATGGTTCCAAAACAGGGATGAATATGTAAAGGTTAATGTTTTGTGATAAAAGTGTGACAGTCATGCATTTTGTTRTCAGATTATTTGTAGTCTGTGCTTCTATCTGAACTGACAGGCTGCATACTTTAACATTATTATGATGTCCAAAGCTCATGTCATGTGTTTGTAGGATCTCAAGAGATTAAGCCACAGCAAAACAAGCCGTGACCTCACAACACCCATAAAATCTAAAAGTCATTTAAGTGGGCAGATATTTCACTTAAAAACTAGTAATACAACAGGCTGGATAGCTTATTTAACTTTATATCACGGACATATTTGCATGTTTATCTGTCCTTTTCTGTGGTGAGGACAACAGGTTACTGTGTTGGACAACAGAGAAAGACGTATAACATTTGTCAGGGTGAAGCTGCTAACGATGTAACATGAAACATTTACATACCTTCAAACAATACTTTCCGAAATATGACGTTTCTTTCCAGAAATACTGTAGAAAAGTAGAAAACAAATATACTGCACGTTCTCATTACACTTGAATCAGCAGTACAGTAGCGACGACAAACTACGACAGTATTACTACTTTACGACAGGTTTTGTCTTTACGACAAATGACGTGAGTCACGTGACAGGCGCATCTCGCTGTTAACTACAAATTAGGCAAAATTCACATCTTCACAGTTCACTTTTGATTGATTCTGAAAGATAAGAATCATAATAAGTATTATGCGGCTCTGCAAGACACGCCCCCTACAAAGCACGCCCCCCTGATCCACGTTGTTTTGGGATTGGATAACATGCAGAGATGGCGATGGCGGGTCAGGTAAGAGTTCAGTACGCTTTCAGTGCTAACTTWTTTAGTTCATGAAATTTGGGGATACTTTAAATTCTTAAAATTTGGGGTTACTTTTAATTCTTAAACTTTGGGTAAAAATTTGGAAGGTATGTGAAGCTTTTTGTGATCGTCAAATCTGTTTTTACACATTTTAAATTTTATTTTTCTACAGACCAACACAACTACTTTTCCAGATGGCACAAAACCGAAACTGAAGAAATTGGGATTTGACAATTACCAGTGCCCATTATGCGAGAAGRTTGGGCCGTACCACARTCTTGTGCCACATTTACAAAGCTACCACCGGGCCACTGTTAAATATGGAGGTATGTCCATCTGTATCWGAGGAGCMCAAAGTGGGGCCTGTGGGCCAAATTTGGCCTACAAGSAATTTGATTTGACCCTTCAGCAGTTACCATAATTACTAGGTTGTAACCTGTTGTACTATGTTTTTATCCATTGGCCCAAAGACTACATAAGGTGAGGTAGTGCAGATAATTTTCACTCATGGTGCTTACGTTATCTTTGATATATTAAGATTAAACATGAAATACAAGTAACAACAAGAGACATTTAGATTAAATTTAACCACACATGTAGCTTTGCACACTTTATAAGGCCACAAATAATTATATTTTATCAGTTTATGAAATGTCCCATGAACCTTTGCTGCTTGAGTCTCTATGGCAGACTAAAACAAAAGTGGGCCACCACAC
>NW_013952516.1:1062753-1063855 GCF_001266775.1 Austrofundulus limnaeus | reverse complement strand
TGTGTGTGTGTGTGTGTGTGTGTGTGTGTGACTTTTTAATTTTGGCCCTCTGGAGTAAATGTTTGGGCACCGCTGATCTATATAATCAGTTAAGATTGGGAATTAATATGATTTTAATGCCAGTGCTATGATAAAAAAATATTTGCACTAATCTTAACCCATGATTGATTTCCCTTTTGGATTATGTACGGTAAATATGTTTTTCTGTCCTTCTTTTAGGATATAACGTCTACAAATGCCACTTACATTGTGTGGCCAAAAACCACTATCATTGTACCTTTTGCCTCAAAATTATCATCAGAAAGGATACGTTCATTAATCACTTTAAAAAGTGCTTTTGTCAACAACAAGCAATGACAGTGACAGTTCCACCAGCAGAGGCAAGGGGCCCACCAGCAGAGACAAGGGGCCCACCAGCAGAGACAAGGGGTCCACCAGCAGAGACAAGGGGGCCACCAGTGGAGACAAGGGGTCCACCAACGGAGACCAGGGGTTTACCAGCAGAGAAAAGGGGCCCACCAGTAGAGACAAGGGGTCCACCAACGGAGACCAGGGGTGTACCAGCAGAGACAAGGGGCCCACCAGTAGAGACAAGGGGTCCACCAATGGAGACCAGGGGTGTACCAGCAGAGACAAGGGGTCCACCAGTGGAGACAAGGGGTCTACCAGCGGAGATCAGGGGTCCACCAGTGGAGACCAGTGGTCCACCAGTGGAGACAAGGTGTCCACCAACAGAGACAAAGGGTCCACCAGCAGAGACAAGGGGTCCACCAACAGAGACAAGAGGTCCACCAGCAGGGACAAGGGGTCCACCAGCGGAAACCAGGGGTCCACCAGTGGAGACAAGGGGTCCACCAGCAGAGACAAGGGGTCCACCAGCAGAGACAAGGGGTCCACCAGCAAAGACAAGGGGTCCACCAGTAGAGACAAGGGGTCCACCAACGGAGACCAGGGGTGTACCAGCAGAGACAAGGGGCCCACCAGTAGAGACAAGGGGCCCACCAACGGAAACCAGGGGTCCACCAGCGGAGACAAGGGGTCCACCAGCAGAGACAAGGGGTCCACCAGCAGAGACAAGGGGTCCACCAGCAAAGACAAGGGG
>NW_013952516.1:1060954-1062711 GCF_001266775.1 Austrofundulus limnaeus | reverse complement strand
CAGTGGAGACCAGGGGTCCACCAGCAGAGACCAGGGGTCCACCAGTGGAGACCAGGGGTCCACCAACGGAGACCAGGGGTCCACCAGCAGAGACCAGGGTTCTGCCAGCGGAGACAGGGGGTCCAGCAGCAACATTGCTTGCTATCAAAGTTCAGTATGGCATAAACTTGATCTGACTTCATGGTCTATGGCTTGGCTGGTCTGGTCAGGGTTAAACTATAATAATAACAAAATCTCTCACTCTGTCTCTTGAGCTTGACAAAAGGAACAGTGAAAAAGTTTAWCTTGGCATTAATCAGATTTTATAAAAGTTCTGCTGTTTAGATGTACATAAAGTCACATTTCAAATKATTTTTCTGTGCTGTAGTAGCCTACCTTATTGAATTAATTAAAAGATTAGTGGAGTCAAGTATCCAGGCATATGTAGTTATGGTATATGAGCATTACAGGGCCTTGGTTTAAAGCTTTGGGTTGAGTCTAGGAAATGATACCTATGTGATATTTTTAGATTTATAAGTTGAGATTGCTTTATCGGTCATTGTACCATTAAGCACAAMAAAATACAGTTCAGAATAACCCATCCAAGAGGGAGACCAATACAAACATAGCCATACAGTTTTGTGGTGGAAACCTACTTTATTATATGAAGAAACAGAAAAAAATCTTTGTTTTAATCATTTATTATTYGTCACAACTTTATATGTTTTAAATTTTATCTTGCTACAGACCAACATAACTACATTTCCTGATGGCACAAAACCAAACCTGAAGAAACTGGGATTTGACWGTTACCAGTGTCCATTCTGCGAGAGGGTTGGGCCGTACCACAATCTTGTGCCACATTTACAAAGCCACCAGTGGTCCACTGTCAAATATGGAGGTATGTTCATCTACAGTTGCTGGTCATAAAATTAGAATATCATGAAAAATTGATTTATTTCAGTAATTCCATTYAAAAAGTGAAACTTGTATATTATAATCATTACACACAGACTAATATTTCAAATGTTTATTTATTTTTAATTTTGATGATTATAACTGACAACTAATGAAGATCCCAAATTCAGTATCTCAGAAAATTTAGAATMTTGTGAAAAGGTTCAGTATTGAAGACACCTGRTGTCACACTCTAATCAGCTAATTAACTCAAAACACCTGCAAAGGTCTTTATAAATGGTCTCAGTATAGTTTTATAGACCAGTGTTTTTCATCCCTGGTACTCAAGGCGCAGCATGTTTAGAGGTTCCCCTGCTTTGACACACCTGATTCAGATTAGTGATGGGCAAATGAAGCTTTTCTGAAGCACTGAAGCTTGCTTTGAAAAAGGGTTCATTACTCGAAGCTTTCCAATAGTGATGGGCAAATGAAGCTTTTCTGAAGCACTGAAGCTTGCTTTGAAAAAGGGTTCATTACTCGAAGCTTTCCAACACAGTTCTCTTTGGCTCCATCCTGTGGCCAAAAGTATAAGAAGCTGCTTGAAACAACACAAAGTGAAGCACTTCATCGTGGTGAAGATGACAGCTCGAGATATTTCTGTTTGATATCAGGCTGTTGTGTTGCTTGAACAGATTTTATTTATTTATTTTCTTTTTTGTGGGAGGGAATAAAGTTACTGTTGTTTGTGGTTTATTATAAATAAAATAAAGTGCCTGTGTATTTTGTATTCTGTGTAGAGACTGAATTATTTCAAGTTCTTAATTCAATTTCCTTTAAAAACAAAATTAATTCTATACACACAAAAAATCACAAATAAAATG